>NC_061062.1:4959706-5071710 GCF_021917145.1 Hypomesus transpacificus
TAGGACTTTTAAAAGACACATAAAGAGACAAACAAACAAAAACACACCACATGAAGCAGTTATATGTATGATATATGATATTCCACATCTGGGGACTGTGTTTAAACATCAAATCCCTTCTGTGTTCCCCAGGTCCAGTACCTAGAGAGCCTTCTGGAGTCTTGGCTGGAGTACGAGAGCAACATTCTGGGCCTGAAGACTTGGCTGAACACACAGGAGGAGAGGCTAAAGAGGAAACCCAGGATAGAAGATCTGACCTCCGTTCAGAACGCGCTCAAAGACTGCCAGGTAGGGACAGCCTGTCACTCTGGGGCTATCTGTCTCGACTGGCATCTGGGTTGTTTGTGAAATGTTGCACATTGGACTGATGAATCGTCTCCCATGTTTGCCGTGTGTGCGAGCATGCGGTGTCCTTGCCGATGTGTCTGTGTGTGTGTGTGTCCTTTGTGTGTGTGTGTACTTTGTGTGTGTGTGTCCTTTGTGTGTGTGTGTGCGTGCTGCAGGAGATGGAGGACATGGTGAAACAGAAGGAGAGTGAGGTGGAGAGGGTGGAGGAGCAAGGCTGCGCCCTCGTTCAGAACAAGACCGACGAGGCCTGCGCCATCGTCATGGAGACGCTCCAGAGTGTCAATCACACCTGGGCCAACTTGGACCACTTGGTACGTCCCCCTTCTTCCAAATGCTACATGTCCTTTAAAAACAAAACAAAAATGTATGTGCAGAGATATGGTTTGTGAAAAGAAGTCAATTCAAATCACCTCCCGTTGCATGTGAATCGCTGTGTAGTGGGATAAACCTAGTGGATCTGCAGCTAGGGTTGTGGTGGAGATTTGGATGGTTCAGTGTGGAGTGTGTCTAACGAGGCGAGGTGGGTTCCTCAGGTGGGCCAGCTGAAGATCAGCCTGAGGTCGGTGCTGGACCAGTGGACCCTGTACAAGGCAGCGTCGGAGGAGATCAACGGCTTCCTCATGGAGGGGAGGTACTCCGTGTCTCGCTTCCGCCTCCTCACCGGCTCCCTGGAGGCTGTGCAGCTGCAGGTGGACAGTCTGCAGGTATGGTGGCCCAGTAGGCTCAATCGAATCAAAGTGTCATTTGTGTCGCCCTTTTTGCAAGCAATGTCACAGAGGGCTTCACATATAACTACACCCAAACTAACCTAAACTTCTAGAAATACAAGGAAAATGAAGAAACCTTGTCAGGAGCAATTCTGTGATATGTTGAACACAGGAAGTGGATGTGGGCTTTCAGACGGGCTCAGTGTTGCATGTGGCATGTACTTGTGTAGAACCTGCAGGAAAACCTGGAGAAGCAGGAGAGCAGTCTGAGGAGGTTTGGAGCTGTGACTCACCAGCTGCTGAAGGAGTGCCACCCCTCCGTGTCTGACTCCTTAAACAACTCCCTTAAGGACGTCAACGCAAGGTCGGTATCGACTCCAAAGTCAACAGATGATGACAATGGCATGTGTGTGGTTAAATGTGTGTTTGTATGCAGTATGCTATACTTGTAATATCTTCAAAATGTCATATGATTGGATAGTAAGGTTTTAGAGTGTATCAAAAACTGTCCAAGGAATGTCCAACAGCTTCTTGCTGATATTGGTTAGTGTTGGCTGATTTGATAGTCTAACATGTACTATGTATTATTTGCTGTGTTGTAATCCCTGGTGTGCTGTGTTTAATCCCTGCTGTGCTGTGTTATAATCCCTGGTGTGTTATAATGCCTGCTGTGCTGCGTTATTATCCCTGGTGTGTTATAATGCCTGCTGTGCTGCGTTATTATCCCTGGTGTGTTATAATGCCTGCTGTGCTGCGTTATAATCCCTGGTGTATTATTATCCCTGGTGTGTTATAATGCCTGCTGTGCTGCGTTATAATCCCTGGTGTGTTATTATCCCTGGTGTGCTGCGTTATAATCCCTAGTGTTTTATAATGCCTGGTGTGCCCCGCCCAGGTGGACGGGCCTGCTGGAGGAGATAGCGGAGCGCCTGAGGAGCAGCAAGGCCCTGCTGCAGCTGTGGCAGCACTACAAGCAGCTGCACCAGCAGAGCTGCACTAGCGTCCTGCAGCAGGAGGAGAGCGCCCACCAGCTGCTGAAGAGTGCCTGCAGCACGGACCTGGCGGACGACGAGGTGTCCGGCTGGATCCGGGAGTGCAGCGTGAGTACTGGGAGGTCATCTTCTGTCTGCCTGTCATGGTTTTTCTCCTTGTTCTTTTGGCGAGTTAATCTGTAGCTAGCCTTAATAGGCCATGTCGTTTGTCATTAGAGGTACCTTTGGCCCCAGTTGTCTGAGCAGTGAGGTTTATGTGTTCATGTGGTCTGTGACACAGGTCATGTAGCTGTGACACAGGTCACCCAGCGTCCTGTGCTTGTGTGTCTCCCAGGATCTGCTGAAGTCCCAGACTCCAGTGCTGGGCTCGCTGGAGGTTCTCCACGAGCTGGCAGAGCAGCTCCGACGCCAGGTGGACACCTCCACTGCCTCGGCTGTCCAGTCAGACCACCTGGCCCTCAGCCACCGCCTGGCCACCGTGGAGCAGGCCCTGGGCAGACAGCTCACCTCGCTGCAGGTATCCCCACCAGCAGAGCCCATTAGAGAGCTCTTGGGTTGTCTCTGGATCCTGTCACGGGGTGATGTCACGTCATCACTGGGACATTCGAATGTTTCTAGATAGGAGCTGAAATGTTTCGATCCTGTGTGACGCTTCACCTAACTCCCCCTACTCTCCTGTCTCCCTCCTCCGTGTTCTCTCCCTAACCCCCCCCCCCTGTCTACACTACCTGTCTCCTCTTCCCCCCCATCTCCCCTCCTGCCCCAGACTGGTGTGCAGGACTATGAGACCTTCAGTGGGCAGCTGGACTCCCTGGGTCGCTGGTTAGTGGAGGCCGAGGAGGCTCTGAAGAGCCAGGATCCCAACGGCTCCTCGGACCTGTCCATCATCCAGGACCGCATGGAGGAGCTCAAGGTGACCTGTGGTCACCCGCACCAGGCCGTTCTCTTCCTGAATGCCAATGTTTATATATTATTGAAAGTGTTTTATGCTCTGCTTGATCGCATTTACTGCGGACGCTAATGCACCTCTGCTAATGTTAATGGTGAAATTGTATCTGTTTGTGTGTGGTGTACTCTCTGTGTGGAACTTTGGTTAGAGTTCTCATGACAGTCCTGCCATGGCTGTCCTTGCACTGATGACAGCTAGCTAGAATGGCGTTTTATCATCCTCTGTTTTAAATGTGTTTACATACAGTTTGTAATCTGCATTTATCTCTGTTTCTATAGGTGTGTATCTCTGTTTTACTGTATCTATGTTTGTTATAGTTTATCTGTGTGTTACCGGTGTGTCTCTGTCCTGCAGAGGCAGATGCTGAGGTTCAGCAGCATGACTCCAGACCTGGAGAGGCTGAACGAGCTGGGCTACCGCCTGCCCCTCAACGACTCTGAGATCAAACGCATGCAAAACCTCAATAGAACCTGGGCGGCCACCTCTGCCCAAACCACCGAGAGATTCAGGTGAGGAAAGAAGGAGAAGGGCTTGTTCAGTCATTACATGGCATGAGATGATCAGAATTACTTTTTGTAAATGCTGTCAAATACTTAATGTGCATATTCAACTCTTTTCACATTTCAATGAAACATCATTGAAAGCTTTCTGCACTTTCGTAATTAATTTGAAAAAAATTGAGGACCAAAATACAAGTTCATGTCACAGATGTACATATAAAGAAAGAACTAAATGACTTAACCAACGAGCCCTGGTTCTCCCTCCTCTCCTCACAGCAAGCTGCAGTCGTTCCTGCTCCAGCAGCAGACCTTCCTGGAGAAGTGCGAGACGTGGATGGAGTTCCTGGTCCAGACCGAGGAGAAGATGGCCGTGGAGATCTCCGGAAACTACCAGAACCTGATTGAGCAGCAGAGGGCTCACGAGGTACAAGTTTAGGTGTCCTGCACTTCATCTCTGTCTCTCTTTCTATGTCTCTCTCTCTCTCCCTTTCTCCCTGCAAACCTACTAACCTTATTTCCAGGAAACATAACGCCCAAAATTCTATTCTGCACACAAAGGCTCTAAAGAGGAGC
This sequence comes from Hypomesus transpacificus, assembly GCF_021917145.1. Lineage (NCBI taxonomy): Eukaryota > Metazoa > Chordata > Actinopteri > Osmeriformes > Osmeridae > Hypomesus > Hypomesus transpacificus. The sequence goes on from NC_061062.1 coordinate 4,963,776, forward strand.
CCATTGTAGGTCTACAACGTAGACCCTGGGTTTCAAGTGTCAAGTCTATCCACCATTTCTAACATGTACAACAGGTACACTGGAATCCCTAGGTCTGCTCCTCTCAGCAGTGTCCGGTCAGTCACGTGACCATCCTTGGCTTGTGTCGTCTCCACAGCTGTTCCAGGCTGAGATGTTTAGTCGTCAGCAGATCCTCCACTCCATCATTAGCGACGGTCAGAGGATGTTGGAGCAGGGCCAGGTGGACGACAGGTAAGGACATCACTTCCACTTCCCTTAAGAGGAAACTGCACTTTGAATCTCACTCTCCCCTGTAGCTGGACATGCTTCACCTGTATGACACCATTCAAATCAAATACAACTTTTCGGGGAGTTTAGCAGAAAAACCTGTAGATGAGCACCCATAAAGCTATGATTATAATCTATATTATATATTAATTTACTGCAGGACAGTCTATGAATGGCGTAGTTCTTTCTTAAAACCGTCAACATAACCCCTGTTCCTCAGGGATGAGTTCAACCTGAAGCTGACACTGTTGAGTAACCAGTGGCAGGGCGTGGTGCGGCGGGCGCAACAAAGGCGGGGCATCATCGACAGCCTGATCCGCCAGTGGCAGCGCTACCGGGAGATGGCTGAGAAGCTGAGGAAGTGGCTGGTGGAGGTGTCCCACCCCTCGGAGCCCCTCCGGACGGGGGCCCCTGTGCCCCTGCAGCAGGCCCGCGCCATGCTGGATGCTGTTCAGGTACCCTGGAGCGGTGGCTGGATGTGGGACCGAGCTGTGGCTGTTGGTTGATGTCTAACTTCCCTGCCCTCCTCTCCTTGTTCTTTCCATTCCCCTGACCTCCATCTCCCCATTCTCCCACCCTCCTCTCTCTTCATTACCACCCTCCCTCCCTTTCTTCCATCCTTCTTCCCTTCATCCTCCCACCTTCCTCTCCTTTCATCCCATCCCCCCCCCCTCCCCCCAGCTGAAAGAGAAGGTGCTGCAGCGCCAGCAGGGCAGCTACATCCTGACGGTGGAGGCGGGACGGCAGCTGCTGCTGTCGGCCGACAGCCGGGCGGAGGCGTCCCTCCAGGAGGAACTGACGGACGTGCAGGAGCGCTGGCGGCATGCCAACCTCTGTCTGGAGGAGCAGAGGAAGGAGCTGGTCACCCTGCTGAAGGTAGGTCAGGAACACAGCCCCTGTCCAGCAGGGCTGATGCTAACCCTAACCCTGCTGAAGGTCTGTCAGGAACACAGCCCCTGTCCAGCAGGGCTGATGCTAACCCTAACCCTGCTGAAGGTATGTCAGGAACACAGCCCCTGTCCAGCAGGGCTGATGCTAACCCTAACCCTGCTGAAGGTAAGTCAGGAACACTGGAGGTGTAGGATACACCGTGGATGTCTGAAAGGACACTGATGACCTACGGACTGTTCGTAACCTTTCAACACAGTCCCTGTTAACGACTGCGTTTCACTCCATTTACTAAATGGCCGCCGATCGGTTGTACCCGTCCGCAATAAAGATGGAAACATTTAGAAAGCTCGCCTTTCGGCTCAGGACGGATGACAACCAATTCTGATCAGAACACAGGAGTTTCACAACTCCTTCGCAGTATCTTGTCAGTATCCCTAAAAATGCCATAATTTGAATCAACCATAATGGATACCGCCCTGTCCACCAAGATAAATACTGTATTTGAAAAGTCTGGTAGCAATGTCCACCAAGACAAGTACTGAATGAGATGTAGGCATCACTGTTTGTAGTATGCAGTCGAAGATAAGATTAAACCAAACGTTATTAATCGGCAAACTAGAAATGAATGAATATTTAAAATAATGGTTGCTACTAAGTAGTAACCCTGTGTGGGTGTGTGTGTGTGTGTGTGTGTCCGGCAGGACTGGGAGCGCTGTGAGAGTGGTATTGAGGGTTCTCTGGAGAAGCTGAGGGCCTTTAAACGTCAGCTGTCCCAGCCTCTCCCAGACCACCATGAGGATCTGCAGGCAGAACTGATGCGCTGCAAGGTGTGTAGTCTCATAGTGTGTGTGTGTGTGTCTACCTCATCTCCTGAACTGATATTCAAAACCACACATAAAGGGACTTTGGAATACTAAGTGCCTAATAAGAGCTGAAGTGGTTTATTACATATTGTGATCATTTTGTTAAGTCACTCAAAGGAGTGTTTTAAGAACCGGAAAATTGTAGGAGGCTGAAAACGTCTCCTATTTCAGCTTGTCGTCAAACCATTACAGACATCTCTTTTACTTAAATGTAACTCATTTGTGTGTAATTACTTTAAGTACAAGTTGTGTGTGTTTACATGACAAGTCATGTCCTCACTGACCCTTAAACACAAGAGAGTCTCTCAGTCACCATGTGCCCAGAGATAGCTTGGGCCATTACACATAAACCCAACTGACACCCTTTAGGTCCTAATCTAATTGCTACATTTCTTCACAACACTCGACATTAATCAGCAGCTGTTTACCCATTGTGCTTTGGAGATCCTAAGCTTAGTACATGTCCAACTTTCTCCTTCAGAGTGAAATACCTACAAATCTACTTTTAAATGTATTTTATGTTTAGCACTGAAGATGTGTTGTGTTGAACTATGAATGCAGCCTCACATTACAGAGTAAGGTCGACTGGAGACTTTGGATTGTGGGGTTGTTTTAGCAGCTGGACTGGCCAAATCAACCCTAGTGATCATCATCATCTGTCATCCCAGTCCCCAATGAAACCTAGATGATTCATTGAGAGATGTTGTGCGTTCCTGCAGGACCTGGAGAGCACGTTTGACGGCTGGACGGAGGACCTGGCCCACCTGACGGTGCTGCGGGAGTCTCTGTCGTGCTATGTCGGCTCCGACGACCTCTCCGTCCTGCAGGAGCGGGTGGAGCTGCTGCAACGCCAGTGGGTGGAGATCTGTCACCAGGTAAAGCTCACCGCCGCGGTTACGACACACCAGCATCACGCGCCCTCTAGCTGAACGAGAGAGTCGGCGGGAGAGATCGAGAGAGGAGAGAGATGGGTTCTTTATTCAACCCCAAGGAGTAATTGAGTTGGTGAAGTCAAATGAGTCAAGCGGAAAGCAGGTTATCCACAAGCAGGGGCGGTTTTAGGCACGGGCAGACCGGGCAGCCGCCCAGGGCGGCATTTTTTCATGTCACGTGGGGGGCACACGAGCATTTAAAAAAAAAGAAATCTCTGTGCAGTTTTCTCTTATCGATCATTTCTGTTTGTGGGGAATTTGCGAATTTGCGAATTTGCGAGTACCCAAATGGGGCTGCTGATGTCATGAAAATGAAAGTGGCTCTTTTACAGCTTGTTCTGACTTTAGGAGGAAGAATAAGTCTTGAACTGAGCTGCTGGCGGTAGCTTGACATTAGGAAATTGCCTGTGTCTGATGAACATTGAAGGACAGTGACAAACCATATGGTTGATTTTTGAAATGGTTGAAATATGACAGATCTGTCCAATGTATTCATTTAGTTGAAACCTTATCGCATGTGACAAACTGGTGATTTGAACCCACAACCTCTTGACATGCCGTCAGATGCTCCACCACTGAACTGTATCCATCGGACCTGTGAGAGGTTTTTGAATGATCTGGCATTGTATCCTCGCTGTATTTTTGCAGAGCTGGTTACAAGCTCTGATGCATGTCGATTCAGACAAGACAGAGTGAGACTAGAGAAACCACAATGTAGAACAGGACATGCTTTTTTTGAGTCTACATCCGGCGTATGCGGATGTACTGCAGATACCACAGTGACAGGAAGTGTGTCTGGAGACATCTTTATATCACAGATTCTTGTCATTGCTGAGCTGTGCTCCGGTCCTGGATGTGGCAGTTTTTATTTATCAGCACATGCCACGAAGGTTCTTAGACTAGGTTGTAGAAATATTTGATCCATAATGTATGTTATCTCTTGAATTTGTCTTGAAGCTTGTGATTCATGCGACCACCTCCCACAGGGTACAGTATGTATTGACCTGTGTGTGTGTGTGTGCCCAGCTGTCTCTGCGCAGGCAGCAGGTGAGTGAGAAGCTGAATGAGTGGGCTGTCTTCAACGAGAAAAACAAGGACCTTTGTGAGTGGCTCACCCAGATGGAGAGCAAGGTGGCCCAGAATGGAGACATCAGCATCGAGGAGATGATCGAGAAGCTGCGCAAGGTGATCGCCCGTTGCACGCACACACACAGGCAGACAAACACACGCACAAACAGACACTGATATGCACGCAGACGCACACACACCTGGCGACACGCGCTGTAAACAAACAGAAAAACAAGATTGAGTCCACAGATTAACATTCATGTTAATAATCGACCCAGGCCCGTCCAGGATCCCTAAGTACCCACTGGGCGTGTGCGTGTCGTCTCCAGGACTACCAGGAGGAGATCGCCGTGGCGCAAGAGAACAAGCAGCAGCTGCAGCAGATCGGAGAGCGTCTGGCCCGGGCCAGCCATGAGACCAAGGCCTCTGAGATCGAACACAAGCTCAGCATGGTGGGCCAGCGATGGCAGCACCTCCTGGACCTCATAGGAGCCAGGTGAGGTCATGGAGACACCACCTTCTGATGCTGGAGGACAGCGTACACGTCCAGAACCTGGGGATGAGGCTGGAGAGAAGCCGTGGTCACTCTAGATCATTTGTGTCATGAAAACATTTTTTACAAACATTTTAGGATTAGTTAGGAGTTGGCACAGACAGGGTGGAACATAAAAAAACAGTGCAGAGTGAGAGTAGTGGTGTTGGAAACTGGTATCATACATTCCTTTGGCAAAAGTTTTTATACAAAGAGATGTGGGTGGGGGATTTGAACCTAGGACCTCTTGAATCATAGTGAAGTGTTCCACCGCCCTTGTTGTGTGTCCCCTGCCAGGGTAAAGAAGCTGAGGGAGACCCTGGTGGCGGTGCAGCAGCTGGACAAGAACATGAGCACCCTGCGCTCCTGGCTGGCCCACATCGAAGCAGAGCTGTCCAAACCCCTGGTCTATGACACCTGCGATGCCCAGGAGATCACCAGGAAGCTGGACCTGCAGCAGGTAGCTGGACACCCTTCTGGACTGACAGAGCTTTGACACCCAGGAAATGTCTTAATATAACTGTACATCCACATCTAATACCTTAACTCGTTCAGACCAGCTGTTCATTGGGTTAGTTAAGTGATGACTGTGTAGTTTTGAAGATTAATCACTGGAATTATTCAGCAATAATCTTGCATTTCATTTTCTTGCCTTCTCTCTCTGCCCACCTCCGGTGGCAGTTACAACCCAGTTTCTTCACCTTCCTCTCCTTTCTCCGTCCCCCCCTAGTCTCCAGCAGCAGCAGTAATAAGCCATTAACAATCCAGCATTCTCACCAAACCCTCACCTCTGGTTCCCCTCCCCCAGGAGCTGCAGCGGGACATCGAGAAGCACAGCACAGGCGTGGCCTCGGTGCTGAACCTGTGTGAAGTGCTGCTGCATGACTGCGATGCCTGCGCCACAGACGCCGACTGTGACTCCATCCAGCAGGCCACGCGCAGCCTGGACCGTCGCTGGAGGAGCATCTGTGCTCTGTCCATGGAGAGGAGGCTCAGGTAGCGGACACACTCTTACCATTCACTGTAGTTAGCTTAGCTAATAATCTTGTTTCCCTGAAAACAGTAGATGTTTTATGCTCATCGTGTACTAGTGGATTAGAAGAGTGAGAACCTCTTCAAGAATCTCCAGGAAGAGGGTCGGAGATCCTTGGTTCACAGCATAGCAGTAAACTGTTTCACTCACAGACCTTGTAAAACCTCCTACTGCTGTTTCTGCTCTCAAGGATTGAGGAGACGTGGCGTTTGTGGCAGAAGTTCCTAGACGACTTCTCATGTTTCGACACGTGGCTGACCACCTCAGAAAAGACTGCCGCCTTGCCCAACTCCTCAGGTGTACTGTACACCGTAGCCAAGGAAGAACTGAAGAAGTTTGAGGTATTTTAACTTAGTATGATATTATTATTATTATAGAGTATTGTATCATATAGAGAGATGATTCTTAATAGAAACGTCATTGTGGTGACCTTGAGTTCTTTGTTGATATGACGGTCTCCTCAAGGCAGGATTTCCTCACTAGGATCCCATTGCTAATTGGATGCTTGTGATGTGTGTTTGGGTTTGCATGTCTCCAGGCCTTCCAGAGGCAGGTCCACGAGAGCCTGACCCAGCTGGAGCTGATCAACAAGCAGTACCGACGCCTGGCCCGGGAGAACCGCACCGACTCCTCCTGCCGCCTGCGGGAGATGGCCCACGACGGGAACCAGCGCTGGGACAACCTGCAGAAGAGGTTGGCCTGCATCCTCCGCAGACTGAAGGTAGAGGACTGCAGCCACACCATTCTCACAAATTCCCTCCCTCCCGGGACTGAAACTAAACATCTGTTTCCTGCAGCACTTCATCTGCCGGAGGGAGGAGTTTGAGACGGCCAGGGACAGCATCCTGGTGTGGCTGACAGAGATGGACCTGCAGCTCACCAACATCGAGCACTTCTCTGAGTGTGACATCCAGGCCAAGATCAAGCAGCTCAGGGTAGGCCCCACCATTGGGCACGAGAGTGATTTATCCTGCCAGTATAATAGCAACAGCGCCCAAGTTCCGCCAACAAAGGTACTTGCGTTTCGCGTTTGATACCTGCGTTTCAGATCGTTTAAATAGGGCCCTATATCTTCTTTTACTGTGTGAATCCCAGTTACCCCAAAACTGGAGTCTCCCTCACCACCACCCCTCAGGTTTGTCGCTCACAAGCACCCTTCTTATGCTCCCTGTCGTTCAGGCCTTCCAGCAGGAGATCTCCCTGACCACGGCCAAGATCGACCACATCTTCCACCAGGGGGAGGCACTGATCGAGAGGAGCGAGCCCCTGGACGCGGCCGTCATCGAGGAGGAGTTGGAGGAGCTGCAGCGCTACTGCCAGGAGGTGTTTGGACGTGTGGAGCGCTACTACAAGAAGCTCATCCGCCTGCCGGTACAAAAGGGGTTGTTGAGAGTAATATATCCCCTGTCTCCCCCCCTACTTCTCTTATTTAATCACAAATTGACACTGTTACCTTGGTTATTGTACTGGTAGAAAACATCCAAGACCCAGCGATTACCCAACTTTATCTGTTGGGAAGTATTTGCTGAGTACGTTAAGCACGGCCCTCTTCACACAGCTGACAGACGACGAACACGACGTCTCCTTCTCGGAGCTGGACGAGCCGGGGGACTTGTCCGTCCTGCCGTGGAGCGAGCGCCTGGGGGACAGCCTGGCGTCCCCCGCCGCCTCCTCCAGCCGCTCCGTCTCCCTGGCGCAGCCCCTGCGGGCCGAGCGCTCCGGCCGGGACACCCCCGCTAGCGTGGACTCCATCCCCCTGGAGTGGGACCACGACTACGACCTGAGCCGAGGCCTGGAAACGACCGGCCGGGCCCTGGGCTCCGAGCAGCAGGCAGAGGAGGGAGACTTCCTCCAGGGCTCTGCCTCCGCGCTGGTCGGTCAGTACCTCGTCTTCCTATCTCCCGTCAGTGGATAGTACCGGTCCAGTTATGTGGCGGAAAGACACACAGAGACCTCCACACTCACACACGCCTCCGTCCTTCTCGTGCCAAAACGAGACTTATTGGGGGTTGGCTAACAGTCCATCCAGCATTGTGGTGCAGATAGCCTTTGTCTGCTGTATGTGTTCATGTCCATGTTTCCTTGCAGATGTAGTGATCCCAGAGAGCCCTGAGGCCTATGTTGTGCTTACTGAACACACTCTGAGGGCCTCCGCTGGTAGGCAACAGGACCCCCAGCATGCCGCTACGTTTGGGGGAAGAGGGGGGAGGGGGGGGGGTCTGACCTCACTCTTCCAGCCTGCTCACATCCTCGGCACTTTGGTTTTAGTTTTTATCTCTCTCACGCACTGGAGCTTATGAGCAGGCACTGGTTAACCTACATCAACACTACTGTCACTAACTCTACTTTACACTGTCCGTTTTGGTTTTGCGGTGGTTTGAAGCTAACCTCTAGCATTTGGTGGGCATCTTGCGTGTTAAAAAAGCATGCTGGACATTGTGGGTGTGAAGTTTGTCTGTTGTGTCAGTACGGTTTCTAAACACGTCTCAAAAGTTTGGTACTGAGCAGAATTGAAAGATTTTCTCAAAGCGATTTTCAGAGCAACCAAGAGTGACACAACTAAACAAAATACTAAATCTGTGAAATGTACGTCTAAAATCGAGGCAGAAGCCTGTTGAAACATTGGAAGTGCTGTTCTGGTGCTGACTGCCCGTCTGTCCACAGAGAGGGGTTGCTTGGAGAGCCACCTGCTCCAGCTGGACAAGGTTCTGGACTCGAGCCGCTTCCACCTACAGCAGACGGAGAACATCCTGCGGAGCCGCACCCCGACCGGCCCCGAGCTGGACGCCTCCTACATGGGATACGTGAGTACTACGGCTTAATACACGTAGTACTGGCTAATACATAGGATAGGTATACTACTGGTCAATGTAGTACCATGGTAATACACAATGGCCAGGTTTCCCAGATTCGTTAAGAAGCTCTTAGCGTTCAGAGCTTCTTAACGAATCTGGGAAACCCGGCCAATATGAGTAAAGGCACTACTTGCTAATACAGGGGATATCCGCTGGCATTGAGGCAAGGTAAAGAGTTGGAGGTACACGCCTCTGAATGATGTAACAAGTGGTAAAAATGAGAGACATGTGTGACCGGGTGGAAAGTTCTGGAAGTCAGTGAGAGCGCCCTTGTCCCTGCAGATGCGTCTCCTGGGTGAGTGCCGAGGCAGCATCGACACGGTGAAGAGGGTGGGCTTCCAGCTGAAGGAAGAGGAGGACAAGGTGTCTGGCCTGGCGGACCCCAGCAGCTCCGACTCTCAAACCACAGGTGAACCCAGACAGTTTGTTTTGGAGTCAATCATGTCAATTATCACCCCTGTGTCATTATATCTTTGCATTTTTGCTTTATTTACTAAAAAATATATATATTTGTGTCTAAGATTAATTTAACTTAGTAATGTAGAAGGACATTCTTCCTTGTCTATAGGCCTACTATGGTCCAGTTTGGACTAACCTGATAAAAAGCGTTCTCCCTTGCCTGTGCTGCTCCAGGTGTGATCGAGCGCTGGGAGCTGCTGCAGGCTCAGGCCCTGGGCAAGGAGCTGCGCCTGAAGCAGAACCTGCAGCAGTGGCAGCAGTTTAACTCTGACCTGAGCAGTTTGTGGTCGTGGCTGGGCCAGGCAGAAGATGACCTGGAGCAGCAGAGGAGGCTAGACCTCAGCACCGACATCCACACCATCGAGCTGCGCATCAAGAAGCTCAAGGTGGGTTTCGTCCACGTTTAGAGGGTCGAGGGGTTTGGATCCGTTTCCCCGATCTGCAAATGCAAAGGTTTTCAGAATCTTTCAGAAATAATTACATTTATTATTCTGAAAAATAAAATAGAAATGTGGTGGGGGTAGGGTTTGATGGGGTTGGTGCTGGGAAGGAGGGTGTAGTGGGATTCTGTCTCAGATATACAAATGTGAGTGTGATTTTATATACAAGTATATATTAATAAATATATACAGTATGTAGTATACTGTATCAATTCAAATGTACAGTACATGCCATATACTATATTGCAATGCTAAAAAAAATTAAATACATTTATCAAATAATATTTGTCACATCCGAGTGTTCACAAACATACTTCTACCCTGTACGGACAGTCAATCACCAGTCCTCCCCTCCTCTGACGCTGTTAACAGGAGCTCCAGAAGGCCGTGGACAAGCGCAAAGCTATAGTCCTGTCCATCAACCTGTGCAGCGCCGAGTTTGTCCAGTCGGACACGGAGGGCTCCCAGGAGCTGCAGGTCAGGCTGAAGGAGATGAACGACCGCTGGGACCGGCTGGGCTCCTCGCTGGGGGACTGGAGGTCCTCGCTCCAGGACGCCCTCATGCAGTGTCACGTAGGTGTCCTCTGCCTCACTCTCCTTTCGATTCAGTTTGGTTTCCTTAGATTAGCAGATTCTTTCATCCTAGGTAACGTAGAAGATAGGATCCCACCGGTTTAGAGCTTGTGTTTATGCACTAGGCAGGCGAGATGATGGGCATGAGGAAAGTGTATTTACTCTTTGGGATTAGCATGACAGAATATCAGTGAATAATGAAATGGACCTTTTGTGATGTTGTATGTATTTGAGATATGATGATGATGTTGTTGCCAACTACATATTAAATTGATATTTTGTGATGTGGTATTTGAAAAATTATGTTGTTGCACTGTAGCCTGTAAACACAGACTGTTATTCAGCTCTAACCTCTATAATACTGTTAGAACCGTGCACGTCTACACTGTGCACGTGTACACCTTGATTATCTGCTGCTTTTACGACGTGCACTTCTTGTCGCATTGGATGAATAAATGCTGTGTTCTGAACTGGTCTGATGTTTAGGATTTCCATGAGATGAGCCATGGCCTGTTGCTGTGGCTAGAGAACATTGACCGCAGGAGAAACGAGATTGTTCCCATTGACCCCACCAAGGACAGTGATGTCCTCCAGGAACATCACAAAACACTCACGGTACACAATGGTTATGAGTTCATTATCAACATGGTCCATCAGGCACAAATGAATATTTTTAAAAGCAAAGCCCGAAATGCATACAGAAGACAAAAACAATATTCATGAACAGTATCTTGGACGCCCAAGACATATAGCACAGTACTGTATATCTTATAGTTGGTGACTTGTCTCTTTACAACCTGGTTTACAGAGGGTACAACTGCTGAGACGTTTGTGTCTTGGCATTTACATTTATTCATTTAGCAGACGCTTTTATCCAAAGCAAGTCTCAAAACAATCACATTCTGTTTTGGAGGTGACACCTCAGCTGTTGTTTTCTGCGTGAACCCAATCTCAAGGTTCTAAGCCCCCTTCTCCCCATACAGCAAATCAGGAGAGAGCTTCTGGACTCCCAGCTGAAGGTGGCCTCTCTCCAAGACATGTCCCTCCAGCTGCTGGTGAACTCTGATGGCAGCGACTGCCTGGAGGCCAAGGAGAAGGTGCACGTCATTGGGAATCGTCTCAAACTGTTGCTGAAGGAGGTCACCAGAGACCTGAGGGAGCTGGCTAAGATTCTGGACATCACTAGCAGTCAACAGGTGAACAGATACACAGCCGGGCTTGGGCCAGAGGCACTGTGATAAGGACTCGCTCAGAAAATCATCGTAATTTCCTTTTTTGGTTGGTCTTGTCTCTCTCTCGCTCTTTCTAGTTCCTTTTGCAGTCCTTCAGTCTCTTCTTGCTATTTTTTCTCTCTCTGTCTTTATCACTCTCTCTGTCTTTATCACTTTCAGTCACTCTCCCTTACTCCTTCTCTGCCACTTTGCTCTTTTAATAAACTCCCTAACCAACCGTGTCGGTTTGCATCCCTTCAGGATCTGTCCTCGTGGTCGTCGGCTGATGAGCTGGACACCTCCGGTTCCCTCAGCCCCGTGTCAGGCCGCAGCACGCCAAGTCGCCGTCGATCGGTAACGTATAGTCCCAATGCTGCAGACCGCCACCCGAAAAGGAATGTGTTTTGGTGCCCCCTCCTTGAGATACAGTGCATCACATGAGCCCTGAATGCCCGGTTTTAGACCAGAGTCCCCCCTGCACCCCCATGACCCTGGACACACCTCTCTATGACCTCCGACCTTTGGCTCCACCCACCTCCCCTCGCATGTCATCTCCCCCCGCCTCCCCCAGGGGTGGATCCCCCGGAGCATCCTCCCTCTTTTTTCTCTTCTTTCCACTTTTTCCTTTTTGACCTTGCAGCCCTAGTTGTAGACACATTTCATATAATAATTTTTGTTTTTTAAATGATTATTTCCATGATAGATTTCTTCCCTCTGCACCTCCTTCTTAGATTCCCCCTTTCTCTTCCTCTGTTAGATCACTGTAGTCTCTCTGTACTGTAGCAACCAAGGAAAACTTCTTCCTTTGATACCTAACCAGCCTGCCTTGTTGTAACTCAATTCTCAGGAGGGAAAGCTTATGTACTGTAAAATGAACAGCGCCCTGACTAGCAATGACTTTCATCTACATAATACAAGATACATAAGATATTTCTTGATGAATGTGAATGCTATTTCTCTGTTGCCCATAGTAACCTCTGTTTTTCATAGCAGGCATTTTAGCTCAGCATTTAAATTCACTTTGTAACAGCATTACCAACGAGCTGACGCAGTTCAAAGTAATCAGACACTTTGAAAAGGCTGATGCCTTGTCTTTCCATGAGCTAATTCTCACCTTCACACCATTTTATTTTGGGTTGCTGCTCCCCTCTTCCTCATTTGGGATTTCTTTCATCGGTAGCTTTGTCTTTATTTGCCTGGACTGAAACATACTTTCTTTCTTTTACCCCCCTGTTCATTGCAAACAGCCACGGGGCAAATGTAGTCTGTCTCAACCTGGACCCTCTGTGAGCAGTCCACACCGCAGGTACCTTTCTCCTGGTTTCTAGAACACCCAGAAGATAATGGAACTCATCTACCCATGATGCAACAGGAGACCCATTCAGACTCCCTGGAGCCCACTCCCCCCCCCCCCCCTCCTCCCCCTTCTCCTGAATCTCACACTATTTCAGTGACCAGTGTGGGCCTCAGAAACGGCTGTAGATACAAGCTGCTGTTTCTAGGAGGAGAGAACGTCATGTGGAACTCTCGTTCGTACTGGCTCATGACAATGACTTCCATCATCTTCTATATTCTAGACTCTACGTAGAGGCTAGGGTGTTAGACGAGGGTTCCCTCGCACGTCCCGACGCTAAACGTTACGCTAAGAAATACCGCAAGGCCTCTAATTCCGCCGACTTTCCCGGCTGCTTACTGTAATACCGCAAATATATAAATACATTTAAAAAAAAACACAGAGAGCACCTTCTGTGAGTAACATAAACCTTTTCTCTAATCACCTTGGTAACTCTAGAGTGCTAATTCTTCCCCGTCACTGGGAAAGCACACCCTTCCTCCTATTGCCAAGCCAGCAAGCGTCTGCAATGAACAACACAATGGCACAGTCTTCTCTCTCTTTCTCTTTCTCTCTTTCCCTTTTCTCTTTCTTCTTCTTGTGTGTCACATCTGTTCTTCTATCTCACCAACTAATCCACCATCTCCCCCCTCCTCCTCCTCCTTGTCCAATCTGCCATCTTTGGGTCTCGCCTCCCAGGTCTCAAGGTCTGAAGTGTTAAGGGGTTGTTCTTGACTTGAGCGTCAGACAGACATCACTCTAGCCTCTAGCTACCTGAAGTCAGGCCTCATCTGTGCAGTCCAGTATAGGGGTGTGATAGACCTCAGCTAAGGTGTAAGCTAAGCCAGGAATACAGGTGGGCCTGGGGCAGCTTCATTATAAACAGACTGTCCCCTTTTAATTCATTGTTACATGCATCCACTGTTTAACCCTTGGTTTATGTGTAGTGTATGTACCTGAATACCTGTTTCGCTGTCAGTATATTATGTATTTTAGACAATGTAAGTAGCTGTCCCAGCTGGATGAAGTGCCCTTAGAGTCAGTCTGACAGTAGCCAGTGTGAACAGATGACTTGGTATTCGTATGGGGTGAACTGACACAGAAATGAATAAAAGCTAGAGAGGTAGCCTGTTAATGAGACTGCTTCTGCTCTGAGCCCGTCTTGGCATGCTTTGCAACTACCAGGACAGAATCCCCAAAGAACGCTTCAAACGTCCCATCAAACTGCTACTTGCAGCATGCATCTTGTCTTGTGTCCTAACACCCTCTACAAAGGAATGCCAGCTCTAATGTTTGTTCTGCGGTTTGAATAGGATTGTACCATGCTGAAATGTCTTCATTTTATTCAGTGTATCACATCTATCTGCTCGTCCTTCCAACACCAAATGGAAGTGTTGATCACCAATATCATAGCTAGTTATATCAAAATTACACTTGGTATTAATACTTTGGCATGATTTTGACTTACTCCATCATTCATAATGAGTTTAACTTGTTAGCCTAGGTCACTCGATCAAGGTTGTGAAACCTGCACACTGCCCATTACAGCCGCAGACACATAACCGACATACCGCCAGCACTCATCATGACATTGGTGACTCAAATGCCCAGACAGAGAGGGATCTGTGACTGTTCCCATCAGAGGACGCTCTGATGGTCTAAACGTGTCTTGTCGGCATTGTCCTGTTGTCGTGTCGTTCCCTCTCTCTCCCCCCTCCCCTCCCCGGCGCAGGTCACGCAAAGGCGATGGGTCCGCTTCCTGCCCTTCTGACCCCGAGACAACGCCGCCACTGCCGCCCCGCCCTGCGTCCTTCCTGCGGCGCGTCCTGTGGGTGGCGCTGCCCCTGCAGGTCCTCATGCTGCTCCTGCTGCTGGCTGTGGCCTGGTTGGTGCCCCTGACCGAGGACGATTACACTTGTTCTCAGTCCAACAACTTTGCCCGCTCCTTTTACCCCATGCTCAGCTACACCAATGGCCCCCCGCCTGTGTGAGCCCTGCTGTGGGGACCAGGCGGGGGTAGAGGCCGGCCTGGGATTCCAGTCCAACTGGAACCCTCGTGTTTGGGTCCCACCTTGATGATGGAGTCAAATCAGATCAATCTGAGACCAGATCTGTGAATCTGATCCTGGACACGGCTCCGCTGGGTTGTAACACTGTTGCTGTTCCACGTTAACCAGTCTGTGTCTGTAGTGTGCTACTCTTAGGCGAAAAGCAACAGTTTTTTCCTACGTAATGCTCTGCCAATTCTCTGTGGAGACTTTGGCATGAGAACCAAAAATAAGTTGTGACTGCAAGGCTGGAACTGTTAAACTGTTCAACAAGGAGGCAGATGGGTCTCTAGAACTAGCTAACCATGACACCTTTTGTTATGTTTGACAATGGAAAAAAATTTGCTTGTAAGTTTGCTTGTAACCACTGAACATTTGTAAAATAACATGTCAAGATATCTTATATTGCAATTATTTTTTTACATGTATTTTGGCATGCAGTTTATTTACAGTTACTATGTTTCCAGGTGTGTTAGTGTTTAATAGTTGACTTTTACGAATTATTGTGACTGGATGTAAGAATCTATTTAACCTGAATTGTCGAACATGTGTACGTTAAACAAACAAAATCATGAAAGTCTTATATTATCAGATGAGAAGATTGAACACCTTTCAAATATGTCGGCCATGTACTTTACATCCTTTGTTATTTTTTAACTGCCGATATCTAATATATTAGCAATTAATATTGAAAATTGTAATGTATTAAAAACTCCATATATTTTGTATGGCTCTATGTCAGTGTTAAATGTATCACAGTCCAGAATTATTGAATAAGTTCTGTATATAACAATATAAATGTATAACTGGCCCAAATTCACAAACATTGAATGCCAATTGCAATTTGATTGTGTCTTTTATTTAACAGGCTACTTTAAGTCATGGAAAAGAGTTTGCTAGGTGTTGACCTTGAAAAACTTCTCAAACACTGAAACAAGAAACAGAAGCATATTAAGGAGCTACATTTATCAAACCCATATGATATTAAATTATATATTAATGATGTTATAATACAATACTAAGTTATACTATAATACTATAATACTCAATACTAAGTTAATTCAGGTATGTAGAAAGCTTGATAAATCATTCGCACTTCTATCCAGAGTGCAGTCTCATAGCTCCAGTTTACTGGACTAGGTTTCATGCAGAGGGAGAGCCTGGGGAGCAGCTGGCCTCAGAGATGCAGCAGAGAGGGCAGGCCTGGACCCAGGGATGTCAGCAATGCCCTGGACCCAGGGTTGGTGAGGGTGCTGCTGGGCAGGGTAGGGCCAGGGCAGCCTGGGGTGGTGGAGGTGGAAGTGAGGGTAGTGGAGGTGAGAATGGTGTTGGTGGTGGGTGTTAAATAAGCCCTCCAGGTGTTTGATGATCTCGTAGTCGGGGAGGGTCAGAGATGTGACGTCCAGACCCACCATCTTGGAGACCACCATGCGAAAGTCAGCCAACTGGGACAGAAAAAGCCAACAATTACTTTTGTTTTCATTACTGATTCACTGTTCCTTCAGGGTGCTCATCGAATATCTACAGACATTAATTATGACATGCGTTCCAGTAAGAGTCTCATCCCACCCCACCTCTCTCTCCCTCTCGGTGAGCTGGGCCAGGGTCTGTCGGAGAGTGGCAAGGTGCTGCTGGTCCTCCCTGGCCGTCATCTCCCAGCTCTGGAGGTCTGACCTCACCATGGTGAGAGAGCTCTCCACCTCGGCCTTCCCCTTCTCCAGCTCCTCCAGCCTCCCACTCTGCTCCCCCAGGGACTGACTCTGCTCCAGGACTTGGAGCTTAGCATAGCAGACACAGCATAGGCCTGAACCGCTGGCTACATTTAATCTTAGAGACAGTTAACTCCACAGGAGATCCAAATATACCACAAGGCTATTGAATCTTAAATATGGCTAAGATAAAATCTTCTGGGTCAGCATTTGGTGAAACCATAAGTAGGGAAATACATGAAACGTCCATACAGTTTAATTCATAGAATGCAATACTTTAAAGTGCTTTAAATCATATACGACAAACAACATATACTTTGAGTGTAGCATCTCATTTGCCAGTTGATAAGATGACCCTTCCTCTAGAGGTGTGGGTCTGGGCGACCCTCCCTTCTACCTTCAGCTCATTGGTGTGGGAGAGCTGGGCCTTGAGCTCCGTATTGGACAGCTTGGCAGAGCCCAGCTCCCCTCGCAGCCGCTCCAGCTTCTTCTGCAGCTTCCGGGCCTCCAGCTGGGCGTCGTCTCGCTGCACCGCCAGGGTCGAGCGTCCGTTCTTCTCCTGCTCCAGGTCATACAGCTTCTTCCTCAGCAACTCCATGTGGAGCTCCTTGCTCTGCAAACGTTCCTTCAGGGCCTTCAGCTGCGACAGGCGTGAGTTGACACACATATGAGCACACCAAGCATGTGCACGCCGAGTAGAGGGGAAGAAAAAAAGGGACGTAGGAATTCAGGTGAAACCTAAATGTACTAAATTGTGTACCCCTGAAGAAGGCTGTGTTTAACTTGTACCTTCCTCTGCAGACCGTGGGTCAGGGTCTTGCTCTCCAGCAATGCTGTCCCTTCCTGTTTGACCAGCTGCTCTGCCCGAGACAGGATCAGGTGCAGCCTCATGTCGAACCCCAGGTCAGCAGCGATGCTGTCAACCTTCATCTTCTCCGATAACTGTTCCAGGAACTGCTCATACTGCAGAGTGGCACATTACAATCAGTACAGGTGTTTTCCAGGTGTGGGTCCAACGCCAGCCAAACCAATCGGCAGAGAATGTGTCATCGTGATGGGATAACATAGTGTCTTGAAAACTACTGCACTAACCACTGTATTACTGTTACAACCAGTCACTTCTAGTGCTTCATTATCTGCTTCACTTATTATGTTCCCACCTTGTATTTCACTCCGGAAAGTGTCTGCTAAATAAATAAATGTAATGTAATGAATCTCAGCGCCTTACATAATATTAATTTTTCCAGAGACCTCACGAGGTATATGGTGTCAGAGTAGCACATCACAATCAGTATGGTTACCTTCCAAGTGTCAATCCAATGCCACTAAAACCAATCAGCGGACAAAGTGTCATCACAATGGGACGACACTTATTTTGGCATTCTCGATGACTTGTGTTCTTTGGATTGGAATCGTACTTGGGCAATGAAAGATGACGTCAAACGAGTTTGCAAGAACACAAGAACGGAAAAAAAAGTGGATTGATAAAGAGCCTTTGCCACAACGTGTCATCACAAGGGGACGGTGCTCACATGCTCCCTGCTGTGAGTCAGGCCATCCCGGTGGACGTCTGCTGCCAGAAGCTCTGCCTCCAAGCCCCGCAGGCTCTCCCTCAGCTCCTGAACCTGCTGCTCGCCCAGCTCAGCCCTCTTCAGGGCCCCACGGCAGAGCTCCGCCTCCAGGACCACTGACTCTGATGCATCGGACAGCCTCTTCTCAAGCTCCGTTATGGTCTGAAACGTTCAATGATTCAAAAAGGATTCTTTTTCAGTCTTTGTGACAAAATACATATTCCTTTAGCCGCTTCATGGCATAAACAGAAGGAGGGAAAAATTGCAAATGTGAGACAACATAAGATAGATGAATAGAAGAAGTACAGATGGAGGATTGTAATTTAAAACATTTTTTGATTGGGTCAGTAAATATGTTATTATTATTGTATGTAAACAGCAACACTAGTATGAGGAAGACCTATAGAGAAAGACCACAGTTAGCTAGCCTACAATTTTCGCATTCCCCTCCCTGGTGCAAAGGTCAGCCAGACTTAGCAGTATTTCTCTGTCAGTCTGTAGGACTTCTCCAGTGTGGCCCAGCAGTAGACCCACAAACTTGTCCCGTAGATTGTTCAGTTGGCCCAGGGCTGCCCGGGTCTCCCCTTGGCTTGCACGGTGTCTCCCATCAAGCTCCTGGACCTGCTTTTCTAAGCATGCTGCCTCCAATTTAGCTGCCTCTATGACTCGGCTGCCAACCTCCAGCCTCTCCAGCAGACTCTGCTTCTGGATATCCGCACTCCTCTTTGACACCAGGGCACTCTTCAACTCCTGAAAGATACATTCAGTGAGGTAGACAGTACTGTAGGCCCACTGGACACCACAATAGCAAAAGTAACAGTCTCAATGTCTACTGTAGACAGTGATAATTATTAATTTTTAACACACACAGTATGATAGTAGTCAACTGTTTTTACATAGTTGTTTTATGCCTGGTAAATACAGACTGTTCCTTGACTAACCACCAAAATAATGTTAGAACTATGTACTTCTGATCCTTGATTTTCTGCTGTACTTTCTTCATGTACTATTTGTAGGTCACTTTGGATAAAAACGTAAACTAACCGGAAAAAAAGTATTTGTAAAATGTGTTATATGGAGGTGGGCTTGATACCAGTCTGAGGGACTCCAGCAACTCTGCAGTGCTGGCTGCAGTCTTGCGTTCACAACCCAGCTCTGACACCAGTCTCATCACCGTCTCTCTGCTGGCTTTACACTCAACCTCATACGACCTCACGCTCTCCTCCAGCACAGCCACTCTCATCTTCAGCCGGTCTCTCTCATGAACCACATCCTGCTGAGAAGATGGAAAGAGGCCAATCTGTCCCAGTTCAACAACCTTGAACTGTCTTCTGAAGATATTTGTATAATAAGACTTTTGGCAATTGGTTAATGATGGTCCCATTTGGTATGTAAACTGTTAAGTTTAAAAAACATGAAAAAGCTTAGGTAGTTATTTATGCCAAGTGAAACAACCCGTGCAATATGTAAAATGTATCTTCTCAAAATTAGATCAAGTCATTGATTTACCTCATCCCATCTTCTTTCTTGTACGTCTACACCAATGCCTTCCATTGTAGGATAAAGTTAGTATGATAAAGATGTCTTCAGCTCAGATCACTTCTCTGTTTGAAGTCTCCAGGCAACAAAAAACATGAGCTAATGTTTTACCATAGAGGGCACAGATGGAAACGTACTGCCTATTAACACCACTACTATAGTGTGGAAAGCTACATATGTGTTTATGTATCAATTGAATGCTTTATCCTAACCACCAAATGTATTGTAATATAATTGATTCTCGAAAGTAATAATATCGTGTTCTAAACTATAAGTGCAAGTTCAGAGGGGTGCGTCTTAAAAATCTTCGGACGAGTCGCGTTCTTAGAGTCGTCATTCGAATGCGACTATGCGCAAAAGAACTACAAACCAAGCTGTCATGTGTATGACACTTAGCGTTAGTTATCTTTGAATACTTGTGTTTTACTATGACAATAGCCGTCGTTGCCTGTACAAAATTTAGTTTGAAAAGTGTGATTTGGTGAGTTTGGCTACGTTCTTCAGATGTGTCAAACAGCTTCTTGCTATTCCATTTATTGAAGCAAGGTATCTAGCTTGTGCTAGTTTGCATGCTACATAATGCTTTGCATACCATACTTGCAACCAAAATAGCTAAACGTTTTGCGGTGCTAAACGATTATTTAGTGCTTCTGTGAGCTGCATGAACAATATGATGGCTAGTGATTACAATGGTTATAATCAAACTTTGTATTGCGATTCTATCTGTGTACATGTCCATGGACATGTACACAGTGCACTCATCGATCGGAAGCCAAGGTCAATCTCCCACGACGTGAGATTTGGATGTAGTGGTGCCTTTATAAAACATGATGAAACTAAATGACAATTCTCTTTTTTCTCCCATCTGTAAGTACATGTAGGTATGATTCTCCGAACTCTCTTCTGCCGACTGAGAATTAATCAGCCTTTGTTGAGGACAGCTGTGTGTGATCCAGTTCAGCAACAGAAGAATGAGACACAAACAAAGACATTTGCATTCTTGAACAGCTCGGTATCTTTTCCTAGAACGGCTCGTGACCAATGCTGGACATTAGGACAAGCTGTGCAACAAGATTCGCACATGCCACAGTGTTTCAACACAAGGACGTCTTCAGCTGTCTCAAGTGATCTCACACAGTACCGGAGTGTACAGACGCGTTTCTACTCAACACTGCCTATAAAAACTGTGTTCAAGCCAGCTTTCAAATCTGTGCCTCTTCCTGGAAAGAGAATTCCTAAAGGGCCGAGAACCAAGCAACCATCCAGAGCTAACCAGCCTGTCCAGGAGGACAAGGTACCTTTACACCAGACTTGACACATTGGGGCAACACTAATGCTACAAATACTACAATTACTAATACTGCTAAAGTGGATGCCACTAAAATAATAATGATACTTTCCATCCAGTTGTTGTATTGATTGCTTAATTCATAAATTACAGTATGCCCCTCTCTCTTCCTGTAGGATGTCATGCAGTGTATTGCCTATGCTACTGCAGACCAGTATCATTTGCCTACTCTCTGCCATGATCTCATAGCCCATGGCTTCTACGAAGTAGATTTGCCAAGAGGTAAACATGCCTCAACTGTTTTAATCATTTTGAGGCCAGTTCTAGACTTGAATATGCTCATATTTGAATGGTTTTATCTTCTTTTCAGATGCCTCAAATGTATTGGTAATATGCACAGACAACATTTCAAAACCAGGAGACAATGCACTAATGTTTTTCTTCAGGTATGTCTGTAATATCAAAGTACTGTATGTGTAAGCATGTCTGGTTGTGGACATCAAATGTTGATTAGTCTGAACAGTGCTGTTATCAAAGCCTAAACTCTGGATGGTTCTCAACTCTAGGGAAGGCTCAGTGGTGTTCTGGAATGTTGAAGAAAAAACGGTATCATAAACCCCATAGGCATGTAGTTAACTTTTTTCTGACAACTCACTGGTTCACATGTAATATTTTCCTTTATGTTATCACAGATGAAAAAAGCTATGAGAATTCTAGAACAGCATGAGATCCAGCCCTATGAGGTGGCTTTGGTCCACTGGGAAAATGAAGAGATAAACTATCAAATTGGAGAGTATGTACCATAGTATATGCATCTTAAAGCTTTTAAGTTGATTACATGTTTTGTAAAAACAGGAAGTGTTAATTGGATGACTTTTTCTCTTGGTTTGGGTCAGAGGAAACTCCAAGCTTCACCACGGTAACTTCCTTCTGAACAGTGAGATGGAGCAAGACCAAGCACTGTTGGAGAAGTTCGCATTCTCCAACGCTCTCTCCCTGTCTGGTAAGCTGAATTCAGTGTTTGTCACTGTTTCAGTGATAAACAATATAGTGTTGCAGTTACTGTACTTGTAAAACATTGGCATTCAAACAGCTGTTCTTTGTCTCTGTTGTGTTGCAGTGAAGTTGGCGATTTGGGAAGTGTCTTTAGACAACTTTGTTGACTCCATACAGTCAATCCCAGAGGTAAATCACTTTCCAACCATAAAACCTTTAACACTTGAAAAACAAATACTGTGGACCATCTATAATCTATTATTCATAAGTACTAATGGATAGTGGTGCTTGTACAAATATAGAGTATCTGATTGCGGAGTGTAATGCATATTTTATGGGTTTGACCTTTAAAGCCACGCCACATTAATTGTTTATATTTTTACCTAACCTGAGCCCACCCAACTTACTTCTCTGATACTTGAATTAAACGTCACCAACATAGTGGACTGACTCTTTCTAAACAGATGCTGAAATCTGGTCAAAGTGTTAAGCTGTCCAGGGGAGAGGTGTTGCAGAAAATCGGGGAGCTCTTTTCTCTGAGGTAAATTTAATCAGCTGAAAACGTTATCAGTGAATGAAGTCCTATTAAAATGTTGGCAATTATTTTATTTTGTAAACTTTATCTAAACATAACAGTTAAAATGTGGATGAGGATGATGATGATAATACCAGCATCCCCCATGCTTGTGTTCGATGTTTCCAGACACTGTATAAACCTGAGTTCTGACCTGCTCATGACTCCTGACTTCTACTGGGACAGAGAGGAGTTGGAGCAGCTGTATGACAAGACCTGTCAGTTCCTCAGCATCAACCGTCGCGTCAAGGTAGTTGTCCCACTGGTCACCCCCACACATCACCATGGCAGGGCTAGATAACCAAAGCTCCATTCTGCAATGCTGCATAGAGCGTATGTTGTGTCACGGGTTACAGTCCCAAATCCCTGCTTCTGAATTGCTGGGTACATTTTGTTTACCTTTCTTGTCCAACAGATGCATTGTGGGTCTTGCCACATCCTGTGTCAAACATGGCATAGGTACACATATTGGAGCTGTGCTATTATGTTCTGCAGTGTATAAATGTCAAGTCAGTCTTTGTATGTGTATTTGCCAATACTGTCACAAGGAGGGTTGTTCATAGCTACTATCTTTCAAGATTAAAACAACAGACCTAAATGAACAACGAGCCTCCTTTGGCTCTACTTTACGTTTGGCACAACGACTCATTAAACAGATCTGTAGTGAGATCAGATCTGAGGAAGTAATGGGTCTGGTCCTGTGGTGGTGTCTCAGGTGGTGAACGAGAAGCTGCAGCACTGCACGGAGCTGACAGACCTGATGAGGAACCACCTGAGTGAGAAGCACAGCTTGAGGCTGGAGTGGATGATCGTCATACTCATCACGATTGAGGTGATGTTCGAACTCGCCAGAGTCATCTTCTGAGGAGGTACGACAACGGTGGCAAAAGTTCACCTGGATGTAAGACTGGAAGTAAAATATGTACAAAGAACAAACACAAGAAAGCGTTGCTGGATAAGAAACTAGTTTTGTAACATTTTGGATCGTAATGAGAAATTTGAGACATATTTCTGATTTTACTGTACATGCTGACAAAAGAAAATATCTAATTGGATTTAGATCATTTCACCATACCAATACCTATTTTAAATTATTATATAGATGAATATGTTTCAGTATACAGTTGTGTGACAGAGTGTAATGTTGAACACTGTGTTTGTTTTGTATTGACTGTATTTCTTTGCGGAAATAACCATTAATTTGTCTGGTAAAATAAGTATAATAAAAACACATTTGATCATCCATTTGTGTCCAAAATCTGAGCTGATGAGATACAATTAGAAAATAAATATTTCACAAAACAGGTTGTGCTTAAAGGAGCAGATTTAAAATACTTTTATTTTGCCTGATTTACAATCATTAGCATTTATTTCAGCTTTCAAATATAAAAAGTGCAACAACATGTTTGCATTTAGTTATTAGTTATTACATCATGTAACATTGGCAGGAATGTAATTTCTACAAATGTTAAGAAACATTTTAACAGTAGCCAATCCAAAAGCCTAAATAAAGGAAAACAGATCTCATATACTACACTTCCACTTGCTCATTCAGATACACACACATTGAAACAAAACAAGTATGGACAAGCTGCCATTTTTGCATTAGCAGTGTAAGTTATTGTTTTATATTATTTTACACAATTTGTAAATAAACTATTTCAAATAATGTGCATTTATTTTACATTTTAGAAATAAAAAATGTCAGTGCGCCATGCCAAGCAGTGTAACACAATGATGGGAGTGTTTTGTTATGTTATGAATCTACATAAAGTTCATGTCTACAATATGTAACGTCATTCATGATATTTGGTGTTAACCATTGCTACTGCAAATTACAGTTCACCCTGTACTCCGGCTATATTTGTCACCTAAGAGTCAGAACTGAATACCTGTTAGTGTTGGATGACTTTACTAATAAGCAATTACAGTTTCTTCCTAAGTTGACAAGACTGAAAACATTAGGGTAAGAAATGACATACTGTACATTGCAAACATAAATAATGAAATATACATTATTGTACCTCCAAGGATAGATTGTAACACATGGGACCTTGAAAAGGAAAAAATTATTGAAAGAAATACTAGTAGTACAGTTACACTTTGATGTACTAAGTAAAGAGTAATATGAAAAAGCAACCAATGGTGGGTAACTGAATTCAAAAATCTTATGTATATTTCCAGGATCAGGTTTGGTTGAATGTTACTTTTTCAATGTAGTTTTATGTGTTGTGATGGATTCTTCGACAGCGTGTTATCAACTGTCAGCTCCTTGTGGACCTATCCGGTCGTCTTTTTCCTCACATCTGAGGAAACGTGCAAGGACAAACATAAAAATATTATTATGGCAAAGTGTCCAATGAAAATATTGGTGTACACATATTACACATCATGTTTTAAGATACTGAAATAAAAAAATGTCTCACCAATAGATCACATCTATCCGATGATGACGGCCTCAATCAAAATCAATGATACTAGTGTCCATCATCGATTCGATTTCTGACAGACAACTCGGAGGCTCAAGTGCAACATCAAAAACGTCTTCACTCTCCATTCCTGCTGTTTCATCTGGCTTCTGTGTTTCTTTACTAACCTCTTCTACGTCCAGGACATTCCAATCCTGAGACACGTGGTCACTCATCCCTGTTTTGGGTTGTGTATTTTCC
Organism: Hypomesus transpacificus; assembly: GCF_021917145.1. Taxonomy (NCBI): domain Eukaryota; kingdom Metazoa; phylum Chordata; class Actinopteri; order Osmeriformes; family Osmeridae; genus Hypomesus; species Hypomesus transpacificus. The sequence goes on from NC_061062.1 coordinate 4,988,648, forward strand.
TGCGATTCCAGTCTTTGCAGACATTCAGCAGCTTTGCTCCATGTTCTCCCTATGCTCTCCTGGGTGTCTATGTCTTCTTCAGCATCTAGCCACACATCTTGGTCAAACTCCTCCTCTGGTTGTCTCTTAATCTCCTCCCCAGTCTGCCTTGTAACTGTGTTGGTCTTGTGTACCTCAGTCTGCCTTAATGGTTCACATTTTTCTGGTTGAGGGACTGGCGTCTCGACTACTTTTAATTGTCCGATGGGATCCAATTTCTCTGTTGCTTGAATTCCCACCTCAGATACCTCTGAGTGTTTCAATGGCTCAGTTCTCTCAGAAACCGGCCGAATGGTGTTTACAACTTCCTGTGTTTGTCCAAACTGAAAGTTCAGTTTTACCTCCAAAGTCAGGCTTGAGGGTGTCCCAAGATGAACTGCTGAAGACACCATGCCTCCACTTGTGGACTGTTCCACCAGGGGGCCAACCGTCTGCGTCATCTTCTCCTCTGTCTCTTCTTCCCTCCGTCTCTCCACAATCAATGACTCAAAGGCTTCTGTAGCACCCTCTGGAACTAAGTCAACAACGAAATGATTGGATTCAACTTTCTTTTCCTCAAGATCTCTCTCCTGCTCTGGGATAGAAATGTCTGCCAAATTCAGAGGAATGACTGAATCATTGTTGACTGTATCTTCTTCAAGAACCAGTTCATCCTTGGGATGTGACCCTATATATGGATCCCCACCAACTTCAGTAGTAGACTCAACTTCTAAATAATTTGCAGATGATTGAATTATCTCTGTGCCCTCTGTGACACTGTGAACTAAATAGCCATCTGTGTGTTGACTACCTGTCTCCATAGTATCCTCTGGTGCTTTATGGAGCTCTGCTTCCTTCATCAATTCAGTGTCAACCTTGTCATCTGACAGTCGAGCTTCTGTCAGTGGCACTGGGGCTTCCTGGTTATACATTTCATGTTGATGGATTTCCAAAGTGATAACACTACTAGCCTCTTCAGTGACATCCTCTTCGATCTCCAAAGCAGCTGACAAAGTGTCAACTGCTTTCTCCTCTTCACCACAACCATCTACAGCCACCACAGTATCAGTGGAAGCCCCCTTAAGAGCAGTCTCAACAACTACCTCTGCTGACTCCACATCAATGTCCACCCCCTGAACCTGGATTTCATGGTCATCCATACACTGAATCAATGGCAAGTTTTGCATTGCATTTTCATCTTTTACCTCTACTGCCTGCACTACAAGGCTGTCTATCTGTGGGGTCAAAATATCCACTCTCTCAACTAGCTCTGGGGACTCTACACGGGTTGCCACAACAGCCATCAAAGTTTCCGAAACATCTGACATTTCTGCCAAGGGAGTATCGAGGCTGTACATAGAATCTTCTACTGCCGAGCATGTGATAAGTTCAGCCACTGGAGCGAGCGCAACATTTGCCCTGTCCTCTGAAACACTCTGAAGGTCCTCTTCTTTTTCCTCCTCCACAGTGACATCAGTGATATTGGCTTCCTGTTTACAGAGAGGCTCCTTGGAGAGTGAAATTACCTCTGATTCTGTCTGTGGAATGTCCTCTGCTACAACCTCCCTTTTAAGAACCTGTATTCCTATCACCTCTGACTCCATGTGGGCCACATGTACAGGACTGGCCCTTTGTAACTCCTCCACCTGTTCTGTTTTTTGATCCTCGTCCACTGTGTCAATGGTTTGGGCGACTTCACCACTGTAATTCTCTAAATATGGTTCTCTGCTCTCTTCTTGACTTTGCTCGATTTCTCTTTTTCGTTCGACTGCTGCAATTGTCGAATCTGCTTCTTGAAATTCTGTAACTGTAGCTATCAAGTCGGATTCTTGAAATTCTATTTCAGTTTTGTTAACATCATCCATTACAGTGTCAGCCGAATGAACATGTTCAGTTTTATTCTTGGTTTCCAGCTCTGTGTTCAATGCCTCACTGACTCCAGTTACACACTCTCTCAGCAAGAAACTCTCATCGATGGCACTGTCAAGGCTTGTACAGATTTCTTTTGACTCATCAAATGTTATTTGTTCTTCCACTTCACTAATATTTCCAGGTGAGCCAAACTTTTCTGTGGTGTCCTTAGGCATTGTTTCAGTGACTACAGTTTCATCCTGAACACTGAGTTCACTATCATCCAGAACATGCTGTTCGTCAGTGTCTAGACCACTAGAGATTGCTTGTGGCTCAAAGAATTCTGACTGTTCTTCCCCATCATTAATACTGACAGCAGAGTCCATCTCATCAGGTTTATCCTCAGGTATTGTTTCAGTGATTTGAGTTTCACCTTGGCTGTCATCAATAACTATCAGTTCTTCTGGCTCTAGATGTGGGACTTTGATTTCATCTTCAACCTGGAATTGGCTATCATCAATAACTTTCAGCTCTTCTGGTTCTAGAGTTGGGAAGGTTGCTCCTACACTATAGTCTTCTTGTGGTTCTCTGAAATCGAGGAGATCTAGGTTATCTGTGGTCATTCCAGTTGCATCAAACTCTTCAGTTATATCTTCAAACGGAGCCTCGCTAACTTCAAATACACCCTCAGTCGACGTTTGGCTATCATCAGTGGTGTTCAGGTCGTCTGATTCCGTAGATATTAAAATGGTGTCTGTTATCTCAAGGGCTTTGGCAACATCAGCTTTGTGTACCTCATCTGTGGAAATTCCAGCTGAATTAAACTCAGTTTCAGCCTCAGGAGCCACCTCTGTGGAAATGGCCTCTCTGATTTCAGATATACACTCCACCAGAGGTATCATGGGGTCTTTAATTGGAGTGTTAAGTTCATCACTGTCTAGATCTGTGCAGATGGTAACTGCATCTGATTTTGCATGTGCTTCAAACATTTTGGCTTCTTGTTCCGTGGGTATCCCAAATACCCGGGGAGAGACTGAAACGGCTACTCTCTCTATATCTGCATCTTCTGTAGTTACTGCGAACATATCTGCAGTGACACAAATGGTTTCAACAACCTCCTGCAGAAGGGCTTCTGTTTCAGTGCTATCATGTTCTACTGGGACTGGTGTTGTGTTACCCGACGTTTTAGACGACTCGGTCAGCTGGGAAACAGCTGAAACCATTTCTGTTGTTTCGTCTGCAAAGGAGTCATCTATTGGTTCCAGGGCGGTAACAGCCTCTGATGTCAACTCTATTAAGTCTTCAGCTATGGTGTCATCTCGGGCAATCTCCTCAGCTATGGACATAGGTGTGGCAACAGTCTCCTCTATCACGCCCTCTTCAGTGATGTCACTGAGTTGTTGATGTTTACTAATAAATTCTGTTAGATCCTCGAATTCCTCCACAGGGGTTGAAGATTGTGCCATGGAGTCGTCGGTGTCCTGAACGCTTTCTAGTTCGGAAGGCACGATGGCAATGTGAATAACCAGTTCGGTTAGTGGACTGGGGATGCCTTTCTCTTCTGTTTCTGCAGACATGGAGCTTTCTATGACTGCTTGAGTTTGCAAGTTGTGGTCATCTATCGGATCCATGTCAAATTCAGACAATGGAACCACAGCTGGTGTTTCTGAGTCTTCATCGTCCGATCCAACAGCCCTTTCAGCCTCATCGGAGGACATTTGGTCCGGTTTTCCTTCAGTCTTCCTCTTTTTGCGTCCGGATATGAGTTTCTTTATTGAAAATGAAGAATCTTCTTTAGTGATATCACTATCAGAGAGTGTCAGGTCTCTGCCAACCTCTTCCCTTTTGGCCTTCCTCTTTGGAGTGACAAGCCTTTTAAGGGATTTCCAAGTAGAAGTGCCATCACCTTCTGAAGGACTGACAGCTTGGTCAGGAGAAGAGTACATATGTTCGGAGTCTCCCTCCTGGGAACTGTCTAATGGAGACTCAGCTGTGTCCCTAGGTTCATCAGCTGACCTCCGACCTTCCCTCTTATGCACCGGCTTTTCGTCTTCAGAGTCCGATGTCTTTCGGCTCCTTCTCTTCCCAGATCCACACAGGAAGGCCTCCCAATCGACTTTCTTATTGTGCTCTTCCGTGCTGAGGGTGATGATCTCTTCTCCCTCACTTGCCTTCGGATCCTCATGTGGCGCTACGGGGGCTGCCTCATCATCGCTAATGGAGGGCCTTTTAGGTCGTCTTTTAGGGGTAACCAGCTTTTTGAAAGAAGCCCAGGTGCCATCCTTCTTCCTTTCGCCATCTGAATTAGCATCACCCTCAGATTCGTGGCATGAATCTACCTGACCTGGTACCACTGTGATTTCTCTCTCTTCAGCCCCCTCTGGCGAACAGGCAGGAGTTTCTCCTATTTGATACTCTGCTGATTCTGTGGATGACAGAAGCTGCTCCGCAGAAGCTGTCTTGCCCTTCTGCCTTTTTGATAGTTTCCTCAAGCCAGCGCCAGATAAGAGCTTCTTGAGTGGACTACCTTGAATTTTCTCTTTCTCCTGAGAGCTGAGAAGGTCAGCTTCGTTTGAGATGATGGTGGATGGACACTCGGGAGCAGCTTTCTCTTCCTCATGAATATGTTCGTTCTTGTTACTCATTTCAGGGACATCAGTCGTCTCTGTGTTTCCTGTGTCTAATGTGGGAAGCATATCAGTTTTTAGTTCACTGCCATTTTGTTCTGGCTCTTTTGGTGTAATTGCATCCTCTGGTTTTCTTAGCTCTTCAAGTTCTTTTGCAATACTCTCATCTTGCATTTTTTCCTCCTCTTCTTTAGCCTTTTTCTTTTTTCCTAAACCTGCGAATATTCCTGTAGTGAAAAAACGTTTAATAGGAGACATGGCATCCTCTTCCTCTTCAGGACTGGTTTCTGCATCCTTTTCAGATGTCACCTCTTGTTTGGGTGGATCTTCTTGTCCATCGAGAGTGACTGGGTCTAGCTCCTCTGTGCCATTTTGAACACACGGTACTTCTTCAATGGTTCCTCCTGCCTCTGAGTTCTTCTCCTTAATGGTCTCAGGAACTTCCTCCACAGTAATGTCTTCTGTTGTTGTAGGGCTGGATTTTGAATCGCTATCAGATGGCTCTTGTTCTGGGCTCAAATCAATATTCTGTTCAGCATTTCCACTTGCAGACCCCTCTGAAGTGTCCTTGATATCTAAGCCACTTGTTTCTGCCTCTTCCTCAGCGGTCAACTCCGGAACAGTTTCTGACTTTTCACCCACGTCTTTTTTCACAGTCAGTTTAAAACCTACCATACTGAAGAATTTTTTAAAACTCTCATTGATCTCGTTCAGTTTTGCCTCCGCTTCACTCATGGCTGGCTTGGACACATCCTCAGGTGAGTCCTGTGCTGTGTCGTCGGGTGAATCCTTCAGTGGGTCCTCTGGTGAGCCATTTGATGCGTCCTCAGGTGATTCCTTTGTTGCATCTTCAGGTGAGTCGTTTACTGTGTCTTCACGTGATTTCTTCTCATCCTCTACATGTGCCTCAGGTGGGCTCTCAAGAGGTCCTTCTTCTCCTGTCTCCACTGTCTCAGGGGCGTCTGAGACATCCTCTTTTGGAGAAATAATAGCTGAATCTGTCTCACAAACTGACAAAAGGGGAAAACAAGTATTATAATATAATGATAGACAAGAGTTAAGATCATTTAATTGTTTATTATATTAGACTACATTCAACAGCTTAGTTGTGCCACAGGCAACCATGTTCCTGCAGGGTCCACCATCTACGTGCGTCTATTGTATGTGCTCAGAGACTATTTACCTAGTTAGTATTTACCTTCTGCATGGACATGGTCTTCACACACCCCATTGAACTCTTCAGGCGGGAACTCTGCTTTTTCATTCAACCCTGAGATCTGTCCATTTTTTGGGAGAAACTGAAAGAGAGTAAGATCATGAAGCAGATGCTTTCCTCCAAAGCACATGTAGTAAGTGCAACTGATAATCAAGGACCAGAAGTGCACAGTTCTAACAGTACTGCTACAGCACCCAACTACGGGTTTGTTCAATGTAGAGCAAGATATGGTGAGATTGGTGTAATACACCTCTTCATGCCATCATTATCATCACTAGCATTGCCAAACAGTCCAGTTACAATCCACAGGAACCTTCAGTTGATGAAGTAGCCATGTATTGCACAACTATGACAATCTATGACCTGTATTGCAACATTGTCTTGGTGCATGTGTGCAACGTTACAGAGCACAAAATTGTGCACATACATGCATTTAGGTCTGAACCAAGCTAAGCAAACAGAAAGAGAGAGAAAGAGTGAGAGAGAGAAAAAAGTGATCGTTCACACACACCAAGCTTTTAAAATGGGAAAGAAAGCACTATGGAGAAATGAAAAGCTTTAGTATCAGAGGCTTGGCTGGATCACAGCTGCTGACTCATGAATCTATCCACTCCTTCTGTGCAGTGATCTTTTAGAACACAACAAAGACCTTTGCACGCATAAATGCACAGTTGAACCCCCTTCTAAAAACCATAACAACCACTTTTTTCCTCACAAGAACCCAAGTGTCTTTCACACAAGTTAGGCCTAATATTACAACAAAGTTATATAAATCTCAGGTAATCATTGAGGATAACAATGCTTCTTGACTCCAGTCAAAGTACTGGGAAAGTCTATCATACCAAACGTCCTCCTCAGCCATGGCCTGAGTAATCCTGTCAAACACAGAATACCTAATCAATGTTGTCTCCAGAGGAATCCAGTTTAGAGGAAATTCCATCTCTGTCTCTGGGGAAAGTTGCTTTACTTAGATCTCAAAATGGAAGGTCTTTAATCTAGCCTTGGTGTCCTCTTCCCGTGTATCCTCACCATGGAGGCTTCCAACACTGACTTCTGACATACATGTAAAGACTGAGACATGATTCCAAAGTGAAGCAACACATTGCTAACAATGACTTGGTCAAAGTAAGCAGGTGGTACTGGAGAAGGAACACCTGGCCAGACACATAACACAAAACCACATACCTATGCAATACACACCACCATAAACAAACTTGGAACAAACTGGGTAGACTATGAAATTATAAACACCACAATGTGATTAAATATGACATTTTTAGCAAAGGTGCCCCTAAATTTAAAGCTTCTGTACTAATGCGTGATGGCGGTTTTTCTTTCATCTGAAATATTAAGCAACAGTGTTTTTTAATTCCTAGTTTTGTTATTTATTTTCATAACAAAGTGATCCATTTCTCAATTTAAATCAGAAATTAAACGTCATGTAAGAGTACAATTCAAGCAATTCAGTTATTTTATTTTAAACAATTTACTTATTAAACCGTCTTATCAACTTGGAATAACTGTTGATAAATGGTTGCAATCCTTTTAATGTGGTTTACCCAAACTATTGGAACGAGGTTTAAACCTTGGAAAGAGGAACACACGTTTTTCTTTTCTTAGATGTGTGATATAGGGATCCGCTTTGATAAACTTCATGAGCCATATCAGCATATTGCAGTACGCAGACACGCCACTCTTAGAGGCTTACAGTAAATTTATGTGATCAGTACTGTGCCTGTAATTAAATGTCCCCAAACGATGGTCTTAAGAAAACAGTTAAGATCATAGGTGATTTACAGGAGTGGGCTACATGTGACAATGGATTAGCAGTTTACATGGATTTGTTTACAAAAACATAATAGGCTTATGTCTGAAATCATAGTTACCAACATAATATTAAAAAATATCAATTTGTTGCTACACATTTGATATAAGAGGTTTATTGGGATGATGTTAACTAGCTTAGGCCTATTTGAAGTTTACCTTGTCTTCAATGTTTTCGTCATCTTGAACATCATCCACTTTAACACTCTCCTCTTCGGCTACAGCTTCCTCCTTGCCATCCCGTGGAGATGATTGCGTTTCTCCCATGATCTAACAGCCGCCGTCCCGAATAAGTCTCCGGTGAAAAATCTGTGGTACGAAATATCCTAGATCTGAACCGCTGCAACGGTAATCTCCGGGACAGTAAGATTCCGAATGGTGCAGTCTGGTCTCTTGCAAACTCTTTTGGAAAAACACCTCCCTGCTGTATCACATGAACAAGTCCGGCCCGCCTTGCCGCATCAAAAAACCTGCCTAGATAACACCGCCTGTCCTTAGATGACAGTTGTGAAGAAGGATATCAACAAGAGCATTAGTCGCACCACAGGCAGTAAGCTAATGTCCCCCTGTTTGTTTACTTCAGTTGATCAAATCCCGATAATTCTTCAAAGGAGGAGGTGATTAGAATTTCACTGACACAGGAAAATAATCAGTTGTGTCAACTTATGGGATTCTATGATGACTAAAAATGACTAAATTCTGTATGTTTGCCTGATATACACAGGGGCGGGAAATATAATAATATGTATATATATATTTTTTGCTTGTCAAATTCGGTATCAATACAATGTGTAATTTAACAGCATAATATAAAATGACCTGTTCGATAGTTTGGTCTGAGTTTGGTCTATATCCTTGATCAGCTCAAAGTGAACCTACATAAATAATTCTCTGAATTTCCTAATAAGAAAATATGGTGGTGTAATACTGTATGTGGTGCCTACAATTTGTAGTAGGTTGTGATGCAAAGCTGCGAGAACTCTTGCAAGGATTTACCTTCCAAACATGATTATGTTCACCGTCTCAGTTGCAGGCACAACAAAAGAGATTTAAGACATGGACATTCATGTGAATTTGACCCAAAGTGACATGCAACCCTCTGGCACGTACTGTGCATGACCCTTATTCAGAGGAAGCCATTCAGTTGCTCCCATAAATGACTGAACAAATCTCATTAGAGATAGGGAGGGGGGCTCATGACTCTGGCTTGTTTTTGCAGATAATACTGCAGGGTCATCTTCTGTCTCACCAAAATAAATCCCTAAACGACCACACAGATTGGACTCGCCCTGAGCACAACTGGATGTCAGAGTTCATCCGCACATCTTCTGCTGGACATGGAATGTAATGACTGTGTGACTAATGCTATCACATCAGTGTCCCCATGGTGTACTGTAGACCCTGGGGTAAGTTCAAAGCAGTTCTTGTCCTTGATGATCTGTTGAACTTATTTTTATGCACTATTTTTACATGGCTGGGGATGAAAGTGTCTCAGTGAATAACAAGTCAAATGTGTGGAAGGAACACTGTGGTGGTCATCTTTTTTTACTGGACCCACATTCAACAGTTACTGAATGCTGAACTCCTAGCTCATTCTACTATGAATCTGTGTTCTATAACAGACATTTGCTTTGTTTGTTTATTTTGAAACACTCCATTTTTACAGAATGTACAGGCAGGGCTGTTATTGTTGCATGTGATACAAAACCTATAATCTACAAAAGGCTAACATATTACATTTTACATTTAGTCATTTAGCAGACACTCCAGAGCGACATACAGTAAGTATAGAGACATTCTCTAGGACATTCCTAACATACTTGGAACGAGTAAAAAAGAAACAGCATGTTGCAAGCATGCATTCAGACCTTTACCAGGGGTCTGACCAGCCCCAATTATTCTATAATGACAGAGAACATGGGTTATCTGTTCTCCAGTGTTTCCTCCTTACTGTACTTTGGTGTAACAGTGGCATACCTCAGGCTCTGTTATTTAGACAGAAGTTCACAGATTCCACCAAACAATCTGTTGTCTGGTAAAGTACTATTTAAATGACCATATTTACAACTCAATGTTAACTTCTGGCTACATTACCAATTCCTTGAACCTGATATGCAAAACAACTAATTTATGAACAAAGGTTTAAACCGTGTTTGTCACAATGGACACCATATCATTCTTGGTTTGAAGCGGTGCATGCCTTGTGATGACTTAACTATGTCTCATGGTAACTTCACGTCTGATCATAAACAAGTTGTTATGTTCCCAAATAACCCTCCCATTACCATGAAGATGCACTTCACGGATTGATGTTGAAAATGTTGAAAATGTATGTTGAAAATTCAACATAAAAATACCAACCAGGCGACAGTGTCAATCAGCTGTTCTGGCTATTAATAGTGAGAGTTCCCGTCTTAGTTTTTTTAATCAAGATGCAGTATTTATAGCCTGTCTGCTTATTAGCTGACACAACAGTGAGGATGGAGGAAACAAAAGAGACTGTAATAACACAAGGGATTATGTCAGGATGTAAAGACCAACAGCAACGGGCGAGAACGCTGCCTGAAAACATAAAGAATGAGGATCAACTGACTGTGGACAAATACCCCTCTGCAGAGAAACAGACTACATCTTAATTACATTTAAAGATTAAACAGGGACATGTGAAGCCAGCATCACGAGCAGCCTCAACAAGCCCTCATAGAAAAGTCTGGAACAGCCCTCTCTTATGCAGCCCGTCTCCCACAAGAAATTATTTGATAATTCAATGTTCATTGGATGAGAAGGAATCCATGTGTGTCTGAAAAAAGCATGACCTTATGAGTGTATCATGCACAAAGATGATGAAGACTGTTTTATGAGCCATAAGGATATTTGTGCTATGTGAATACACGGACAGAATGGAACACATTTCAATTCAGCAAATGCCTCACATGCTCTTCAGTGGATGGAGAGACATCTCTTTCTGAATTTGACTCAGTAATCACCATGTTGATAGAGCTGGTTCTGAGGGCCCACCTGTTCCTTCCTTTCTGCAGCCCAGGATGGTCCCTGCCATAGGCCCCCAGCAGGGGCATACAGAGGAACGTGAGGCTGGTGTTGGAGGTCTGAAAATGTTTCCAATCAGTCACCAGGGCTCCTATCCCAGTTTCTGCCTCATGACATACTGGTACAGTACATAGGTCTAATTCTTTACACTCCTGAGGAGGAGTTTAACTTCACTGATAAGCTTCACATAAAACATGAAGGACATGCCAACATTATCTGGGACCTTGATGTAAGATGATATTAGATACGTTATGGACAACTTGATGAGCCATAGAAGCAAATGTACTTTCATGAAGAAAAAGTTTGGGAAAAGTTGCTGTGAAATCTACAAACACATGACAAACCTACATGTTAATTTAATAAAAGGGCTTGCAACACTGATGTTTCTGTGCTGGTCTCCATACTAAGCTAACAGGATCAGTTAATTTGAGTCACAGCTCCTGTAACAGAAAACAGCTGATGTTTTCTTCAATGATTACAGCATTGCAACCCAGTAAGTCTCTGGGCAATATGATATATTCTGCACATGTACATTAAACGTGTATCAGGGCTTTTCTGCAGGTTAGATGATTACTGTGATCTAGTTATGTGATCAATTATCTATTTGTCTCTCTGTGTACATCCATCTACCTCATGCAGTCACCTATCACCGATCCAGATGCAGTAGATCTGATTTCTAAGTAATATCTCTGACATTATAACTTTACTGGTCTCCTTGCTTTGCTGCTGTACCTTCAACATTAACAAACTGTATTCTGGGTGTTGATTTAAAGGGTAAAGATGAAAGAGGCTTGTCCAAAGCGTTCAGGCAATGTAATTATCTGCAAAACATGGGAACATGGGAAAGTGTTACCTTAACAGTAGCTTTTTGAACAGATTGTCAGTATTATGCAACAACCACATTTTCGTACAAAAAGTTACAGTACAAAGAGAAAGTCTATAACAGCAGTGTGATTCCCAGAGCATGTGGTGGATATTGGTAATATATCAGTTCCATTCAGCTGCTTATGTATGGAGCTAAATCAGGGCCAAATGTTTTGTTAATTCGAAAAAAAAATCTTTAGTCGAAAAACTAAAGTTTGACATTGAAAATGTACGTTTTGGTCGAAAACTTGAAAAATAAAACCATTCAAAATATTAGTATTTAAAGAAAAAATAAGTGTACAATTTTTTTTTTCAGGTTGAATAAAATGTCGATAACATTTTGGAACAATTTTATCTCCACAGCCCACCCTTCCATAGCTGTCAAGAACCTGGCCTGTATAGACTACATCTTATATTTCCTGTGTGTGTGCCTACCTTATTTTCTTATTTATATTTACAAGAATGCTGCTTGGTGTTGGTGGCAAATAATAATTACTGGTTGTTATTTAAAGGTGGTTGAGGTGAACATTACCCCACAAAAAGGTATAAAAATACATTTGGAAGCTTCGATATCGTGAATCTCCGTAAAATACGAGTTTTACGTTTACATTTTAATTCAGATGATGATTTACATTAGCCTGGCTGCCAGCCCAACTTATCCCCGGCCACAAAAAAATTTGGTCGGGAAGTTGGGTCTGGAGGGGCTCGATTGCGGAAAAACTATATCCGAACAGGAGCTGTTCGGACCAATTAAATTGTCAGGGCGGGCTTTATACGATGATGGACAGATGATCAACAGTAACGTAATCAACAACATCACCAAAGAGCGTTTGGGTTGAATTCGTTTTCAACAAACAAGTTGAAACAACATATTACGTTGCTCTGATTGGTTGTAGGTCTATCCAATTGAGCGAAGAGGCATTTGTTTACGATCTTGGTTGACACACGCCCCATAGTCACAGCCCAACGGAGAGTTTTCAGACTCATATTCTGACTAGAATTATGAGTATGACAACGTCAGGCTAGATTTACATGAACTGTTTAGCTGAAATATGAATTGTAAAAACCTACAGCAATTGCGGTCTGGGTCAAAGGATTCTGTTCATCTTGTTGGTCACGGCAACTCCGCCCCTGACGCAAGCGGTTCTTAATACGGACCAATCACAGCCAAGGGGGTATTCGCAACTATACGAAATTAAGACGGATAGTTAGAAAATTCAGTAGGCGCACGTCGAGCTCTCCGGGGCTCTCCGTGGGCTCTTGGAGAGCTCGGGGAGGGCGTTCCCCGTAGAGGAGGGGGGCGTTCCCATGTGTCCGTTTTTTGGAAAACGGAGAAGCATATATCGGCCTTTAATTAGAAGGTTGCTGGTTTGATTCCCGGTCCTTGGCAAAGGTACTTCACCCTACTTACCACGGGGAATGTCCCTGTACTTACTGTAAGTCGCTCTGGATAAGAGTGTCTGCTAAATGACTAATGTCAATATATTCTCCCACACAATAGGGCATGGATATTACAATGATCTGCTTTTGGAAAATTGAAAATAGGAACATGAGCATCCCAGAACTGATTAAGAGAGTGTAGCACACATTAAACATACTGCCCCTGGCTAACAAATCTTCAGTGGAATGGCTGGATGATGTTATCAAGTACTGTGTTACTACAGTTCTGTAAAGACTCAAACTTACAATACTGAAGTCTGATTGCACTTCAATTAACAAATCAGTTGGTAATAATGTTATTGTTGTTAACTGTTTCCTAATAATTACTTGCCATGATGTCTTGTGGTTTTATCAATGTAAATCACATCTAGAACAACTGGCAAAAGTGTTGTTTGAGCAAATGTATCTATCTCAGTGTCTTGAACAGAGAACAGTTTGTGTTAATGTGGAATCCGTGGTCAATCACTTTCCAATGTAATTATGAAGGCCTACTTTAAAAGTACAGTATATGTTGCAATTCGTTCCATATTAACTTTAAATATAAAGAGATTACTTTAGACAGGAGAGTGATCACATAGATGATTGCAACATAGATTCCAAATTGCCTTATCCATGTAAGAGGACAGTCTTACATCAAGAAGCTGACGTGAAATCTTTTCTTTCAGGTTTTGTTTTGTTGATACAAGACACGTCTTTCCTCTGGGAGTTCGTTGCTCTGTTGCCCTCTTGTGGTAGATAAACTTTTCATTAATTATTTACATGGAATCTTAATTTGAAATGTGGAGTTAACATTATGTAATTAGGCTGACTGTCAAAATATCACAGTAAAACTATACAACAGTGTATTCATGTCAAGTCTTGGAAGAAATTAATTTGTGGTTGTTTCATAAATCTGTCTGGATTTATTACTGTATTTAAGAGTTGGTTGTTACAGAAACTATGTCTCATTCAAACAGGGCTTTGAGCAACGATTGAGGCCTGCCTCACAGACATCTCCGCCTGGATGACCAAGCACCACCTCCAGCTGAACCTCGCCAAAACAGAACTCCTCATCATCCCGGCCAAACCCTCCATCTCCCATGATCTTTCAATCACCCTGGGATCGGCGACGGTGACCCCTTCATCCTCTGCCAGGAACCTTGGGGTGACCATGGATGGCGAAATCTCCCTTTACAGACCACATTGCTGCGGTCTCCAGGTCGTGTAGATTCACCCTCTACAACATCCGGAAGATCAGGAGATGCCTGTCCGAGCATTCCACCCAGCTGCTAGTCCAAGCACTTGTCCTCTCAAAATTGGACTACTGCAACTTGCCGGTCTCCCAGCATGTGCAACCCGCCCTCTCTGGTCTTCAATCTACCCAGACGCTCCCATGTTACCCCGCTCCTCATCTCCCTCCACTAGCTTCCCATCACAGCCCGTATCAGATTCAAGACTCTGGTACTGACAGAAAGTGTACAGCCGGGCACAATTTAGGGCTGAGGCAGCAGTCTTGCAGAACTCCAGTGTTGAGATGCAGTGTGGATTAGGATTTGTTATCTATTCTCAACACATGTGGCCTGTAATAAGTTCAGGATCCAGGTGCATATGGAGCTACCCAGGCCCAGGTTTCAAAGCTTCAAGACCGGTTTGGTGGGAAGAATGAGACAGAGCTGAAGGATAAGATTAGGATAGGGTGAACACTAGGCATATCACTAGGCACTAGGCGTTCGGGAAAACACAATTAGTTATTTCAAGATTTTGCCATGAATAAAGGAATGAAATGTAGTCTATAAACGTATGGCATAGGGCTTCAGTATCTTAAATGTCTGACAAAATACCTAACCTTCAAATAAAAATGTATTTAGTAAAGTACATTGAAGTGACATTTGTCAAAGGTAAGGCATAATCTGTGTAAATATTTTGGGAGGGTTTACAATAAGTAAATCACCAGCACCGTTTAGATTAGGCACATATGTTAAAAGAATACCATAAAAGAAACTTGCGCTAATTATCTTTATCATCTTTTTTAACATCTCTGAAGTTGAAAAACTAGTATGGTGAGGTGCAGAGGTTGACCACCAAAGGATGACTGTTCTCAACAACCTAATATTTTAGTGTATGATAAAGTGAAAAAATAAGGCACGTGGCTACTGTGTTCTCGCGTGTTAGTTGAGGAAAACCTAAATACGCGTTACAAAGCACACGTTGTGCAGATTAGGTGAATAATCATCCCGAGCCCATCACTACGACACTATGAAGTGGAATCATAATTTCAGGGTATCCGATAGCCTAGCCTGTATACAGCGTGATTTCCTTCCGCGTTAACTTCCACCTGTTTCGACATGTTTTACCACTGAGAAAAGTATACTGGGGAACTCCCATAAATTAGACAGTGGGCCGATTCCTTTACATGTTGAGATGATGACTATAGTAAGAGAAATGGGGAAATGATTCTGATTGCGTTCGTCTACTTTTTAATGAGTTTGGCAGCGGAGGCACGACCCAAGGTAGGGGTTTTCGAATTGTCTACTGATAAACTATGTGAGATTGTATTTAAATAATTGGCTCGTCGAATTGTCACGAAAGCCTTAGAGCATGTACGTAGGCTGTAATAATATTGGGAGTGGCATTCCAAATTCAAAATTTCCAAATTAGACGTTATTGTAGCCAAATGTATCCTAATCTCTAATTGAGGTATACCCTTGTGCGCTCAAGTTTGTTATGATTGGGTGCTGTGTCAAGTTTGCTAGTATTTTTCGGATGCACACATAAAGTAACTTGTGGTGAAGGCTAGGCTACATTACATTTGGACATTTAAGGCTATTTGAACCTTATCCTCTACATTGAAAATTTAAAAAACGAATGGACAAATCGATAAATTGTTCAATTGACAGGTTAATAAAGTGTAAGACAATTTGTTCTTCACAACGACGTCGGTTGTAAGGCCTACGTGGGAACATGTTGACGCCCAGTTTATACAAGGAAACGATCACTGAGATCTTCTATGAGAATTGTGTAATTTCCTCTAAATGTAGCCTATGGCCTAATTAAATCATAATCATAAATGCATTCCCATAATTTACACATTGAGCGGTGTACTGTTGTCAACATAGGCTACACATATCGGTTAAGATGTCTGAGAAAGACAAAGGTCTGTAAGAATATCAGTTCAAAAGTTATGTTTAAGTATTATTTGTTATGTAGACTATTTAATGTTTTTTTAAACATTGTATTTGGTTACACAGCTTTGCAGGCCTTAGTAGTATACCAGTAAAAACAATGTACAAAATGTAGTTAATTAACCTGACCTCCCCCCCCCCCCAGGGGAACAATGCGGTTCATTGTCAAGATACATTTAACTGTTCTTCATGCAATTTCAGGTGAAATGAAAGACAGGCTGAGTGAATTGCAAGGGTTCCCCTCCAAGCCTTCAGAAGCTGAGGAGGGCAGGCCCGATGAGGACGATGGCGAGCTGGAGCAGCACGCCATGGTGTTCCAGGGAGAGGACCTCATGGACAGCACTTTCAAGGAGGCCCAGTCGCTGCGGAAGGAGATCACCCTGCTCAGACTGGACGTGAAACGTCTGGGGAAGCAGAACACTCGCTTCCTCACTTCGGTCCGACGGATCAGCAGCATTAAGCGAGACTCCAACGCCATCGCCCGAGACATCAAGGCCAGAGGGGAGGTTGTCTACGCTCGCCTGGAGAAGCTATGCAAGCAGTGTAAGGACCTGGAGGACGAGCATGGGGTCCATGCGGCGCTGGTGCGGATAGTGCGCTACCAGTATGTCTCCATTACCAACGTCTTCCACGAAGCCATGTCGGAGTACAACGAGGCCGAGATGGCCCAGAAGGAGAACTGCAAGACCCGTATTCAGAGACAGGCAGAGATCATGGGGAAAGACCTGACAGGGGACCAGATCGAGGAGATGATCGAGACGGGGAAGTGGAACGTGTACTCGGAAAACCTCCTGACGGATGCCCGCACTGCCCGCTCGGCTCTTGCCGAGATTCAGAACCGTCACAAAGAACTGGTGGAGCTGGAGAGCCGCATCAAGGACATTCATGAACTGTTCTTCCAGATGGCCCTGCTGGTGGAGGAGCAGGGAGCCATGCTGGATAACATAGAGAAGAACGTGCTGGAGACACAGGACTATGTGGAAAAAGCCACTACACAGATCAAGAAAGCTGTGAAGTACAAGAAGAGCAACCCCTGCAAGCGCCTGTTCTGCTGTTGTTTTCCTTGCTGCAACTAGCCAGACAAATATCAGTGTTAGCGTATCTACATTGGAGATCCAAACCATTTCTTTCTTAGAGTGTTTTTTTCTGCCATGAATATGTTCTTTAAAGGGGTTGAACTCTGACAGGGCTGAAAACTAGCTTGATGCATGTTGACTTACCATGCAACATGCAGTTTGATGCCTTGCTTTCCGGTTTTGCACAAGACAGTGTATGTAATTGAGCAAGGCCTTTGCATTGATGGTTCATTTCAATATCAGACCACAGCCCCAGCCATGCAAATACAACAGTGTGATATAAGATGTCAATTTTATATGAGAAGCAGAAAACATTTGCATAATGCTTGCAGTAAAAACTAGAGCATTGTAGCACAATGTTTTATATTATCCTTACATTATTTTACATTTGTAATGTGTGTGTGATTTAATGTTCTGAAATTAAATAGCTTATAATAATATAATAAAATGATATATCTATCTATCCTACTGTGTTTAATTATCAGTGAGGACGTCTATAGTTTGTTTTTACATGAATTCAAAAGAGAAGTGAGGATTGCAGACATGAGTCAATCTTATTGCTTCACAAACGATGATTTGTAAGCAACACGAGAAACATTGCAGTTTACGTGAGCCGGCCTTTATTATGTAGGGAACTCATCGACACACGTCTGCATACAAATAACTAAAGTTTGCGTACTCTAAAACTAGTTAAACATTAGTTTTTATTTTTATGATGGATAGCACTGCCCCACAGGCTTGTATGGTAGGCACAAGGCCTGATGGGGCATCGCTTCAGCCGCCTATCTTCTTACCCTGATGCGCCCATCACTCTGGAACAGGGTCAATTTAGACTCATCAGACCACATGAACTTCCTCCATTGCTCCAGAATCTAATCCGTTTGACAGTTCTTATCCCAATTTTAGTAGTTTCAGCAATCGAAAATGTTTTCTTTTCTTGATGCATGCCAATAATTTTAACCTTCTGAAAGAGATTAACATATTTTCCACGACCACAGGATGTGTCTTTTGACATAGTTGTTTAACAAATGAGAAGTTACTCACTGCATTAGTTGGGATTAAATAACTTTTTGCCAGTTTAAACGTAATTACCCATGCAGTAATTATCCAATGGGAGGCTCTTTCTTAGTTGCTTAGTTCAATCCAGGTGGTGACTTTTTGGGGGGCCAGGCAGTGTATAAAATACCGCGTTACATACATAAACTGTTCTTCTGTGATCGATGATCAAATCGACATTTGTACTGTACATATTATTGAGTTGTCAAAAAGCTGGTATTCACTGAACACCAAGATTACAGATGTGAACTGTTTTATATCTAGTGCAAGAAGTGCCATGCTGTACTGCCTATACAAAAAATCCAATACGTGCATTGGGATTGTCTAACATGACCCATGTTTCAAAACCACAGGGTTTTAATCACAATCGTCATAATGGTTCATTGAGACCAAAGGCAGAAACTTTGTGAATGTCTCTTTAGTGTCATCTAGTTGTCAGGTTATCAAGCATATTGTGATCCTGTAGTAGCCTTGCTAATTCATTCAGTGATTTTACTGAATGCACAGACTTCAAATATATCAGAGCATATTACAGTTGTTTTCAAAAAGCTTGGAGATAAGATAACTATCTGCATGAAATGAAAATTGGACAGAATAACTGGCAAAACGATTTATTGGTGAGGAAATTGTTGATGATTTACACAAAGGGCAAGTACACACTGCAGCCATTCAATAAACAGTTGTGTAAGACACCTTTTTAGAACATTGTTTTTTGTATTGTTCATAGCCATAAACTTTAAAAACGTATTTGAGGGAAACACTGGTTAGTTTTAATCAATCGTTTAAATAGACGTCTCCACTCACATGCTACAAACAGACTGGTGCATCATCTCATGGGACAAATATGAACTTAATAGAACATCTTAATATCCTCTGATCACACACGAAATGGAACAAACCCAATTATATGCCAGTACTGAAATTAATTAGATATAAGTCAAAGAATTGAGCAGTGGAGTTTACATTTTAAAAAGTCTTAAAAATAGCAGTAAACCAAGATCAGACAATACCATGAAAATTATAGAACACACAGTTAACCTTCAAATTATGCATCACCCCAAACACAACCGTTAATTGTCTAAACTTCATTCACTGAGGGGAAGATGTTCGCTCCAATTATCTGTAAAAGGGAATAAAATGCTTCCCTGTTAATCATTTGTGTTTATTATTCCTCTATGACAATAATATTTGCAACCTATCCACACGTGCTTTTCCGTAGAGGAGGTTAACCTCACTGTCTTTTCCAAACACTGTTTGACTCTCACAAATCCCTTTTAGGAAAGCCGAGTCAAACACTAAAACATCACACTTTACATGTTCCTATTACACACTGGCTGACATTTAAATCTGAGACTTCAATTAGTCAAAAATGTAATACAGGGATCATGATTAACATCTGTTAAAGAAAAAATATATATATATTAGTCCTAAACAAACAAAAAAAACAACAACAACACACACAGTAATAATACTGAACGGTGATCAGTCCTAAGACCACACAGTAATAATACTGAACGGTGATCAGTCCTAAGACCACACAGTAATAATACTGAACGGTGATCAGTCCTAAGACCACACAGTAATAATACTGAACGGTGATCAGTCCTAAGACCACACAGTAATAATACTGAACGGTGATCAGTCCTAAGACCACACAGTAATAATACTGAACGGTGATCAGTCCTAAGACCACACAGTAATAATACTGAACGGTGATCAGTCCTAAGACCACACAGTAATAATACTGAACGGTGATCAGTCCTAAGACCACACAGTAATAATACTGAACGGTGATCAGTCCTAAGACCACACAGTAATAATACTGAACGGTGATCAGTCCTAAGACCACACAGTAATAATACTGAACGGTGATCAGTCCTAAGACCACACAGTAATAATACTGAACGGTGATCAGTCCTAAGACCACACAGTAATAATACTGAACGGTGATCAGTCCTAAGACCACACAGTAATAATACTGAACGGTGATCAGTCCTAAGACCACACAGTAATAATACTGAACGGTGATCAGTCCTAAGACCACACAGTAATAATACTGAACGGTGATCAGTCCTAAGACCACACAGTAATAATACTGAACGGTGATCAGTCCTAAGACCACACAGTAATAATACTGAACGGTGATCAGTCCTAAGACCACACAGTAATAAAACTGAACGGTGATCAGTCCTAAGACCACACAGTAATAATACTGAACGGTGATCAGTCCTAAGACCACACAGTAATAATACTGAACGGTGATCAGTCCTAAGACCACACAGTAATAATAACAACAAGGTGCCAGCCCTCCCCCTTTGTACCCTTTACTGTGTCTAACACATACAACACAGGGGATGGCCAGCACTTACTGCTGCAGCTTCATGTTACAACCCTGAGACACCAAAATGTGAAGACAATGAATATGTAGTGCCAAGAAATATATATATAAAAAAACAAAACAAAAGAAACTGCAACACACAGATATGATAGATAATGATCAATACCAGAGGGAAATGTGTACCGTTTTTATTTCATACCTGACCTGCAGGGTTCCACAACCTTCAAAATACTAATATGTATCAAACAAGTGGTTCTAGCCTAATCAACTGAAGAGGGAGAAAAATTTGAACACCCCCCACACAATCACCCATACGATTGAGCTAGAAAGAATGGTTTAAAAATTAAATAAATAAATCCCAAGCTACAAGTTGAGTAATGAACCTCAGAATGAATAAGGGTTTCTGTGAGTGAGTTTTGCGTTTTAGAGAAAGTAAAAAAGACCAAAACATTTCCTATTTAGAGAAGAATGACTGCACTGCACACATTTTAGGATTGGTCAGTATATGAAAATGTAGAATTATAGTCATTCGTAAAAAAAGAGAAGGTTCTAACAAATAGAATGCATGGTCGATCAAAATATCGGGGGGGGGGGGGGGAGGAAGCCTTGAAACCATGCTTGTAGATAAGCTATTTGATTTTGTTCCAGAAGGGAGATATTGAGAAATGTCAATATCGTTCTGAGATATTCAGAACTTTCCCATGACCAGAAATCAAGTGTTTATCATAATTTAAGGCTCCACTTTCTTTCCATCATCTTTGCGGCACAGTACTGACTTCTTCATATAAAAATACAAAACAAATCTACATCAAAGCATGTAATTATTTACACAGTATGTCAAAAGTGAATCTTCAGTATATAAATTTCATTATCAAAAGAGCAAACCAAAATAGTTTGAATTGGAACAATTTAGGCTTTTTCGGTCAGACTGGAAGAAACAAGCAGCACAATGTTTTCCTGGTGAAAGGACTGCTCATGCAACGGGCTTGAGAACGGAGCGCAGCGAGCGCCCTTCCTTGGTGAGCTCTCTGGTGAAGCACATACAGGGCAGAGGGATGGCTTCCTCCCGACGAGCGATGGTGTTGAACTGGCACTTCTTCAGATGATCGGCCATGCTGGAGATGTTGGCAAACTTCCACTCGTTCACCGTGCCGAAAGAGGTGCTGAATCGCCACACCTGATCAACAATGTTCACGCACGTTGTTACATTTTCAACAAAGACCAAAAGAGAGGTTAGCGTACTCGTGTGTGTATGCGTGTCATACACTTTGTAAATTGAACATTTGAGCGTCCTACCTTGTTGTTTATCTGCCACGAGGACGATCCGTCAGCACGTTGTTCCTTGTTCCACAGGAGGACCACCATTCCTCGAACCTGCAGCAGACTGCTACACACCTCCCTCATGGTCCGGGACACCCTGGACAGCTGGCAGAGGCTGAAGCCATCCAGGAAGCTGGCGACATACTGCAACAGCTCGAAGGGGAGGCTACTGAGGTGGTCGCACTGGGAGCCGAAGCGACAGGCATTTCTGGGGAGGGCGTTGTCGCTTTGCACTGACGGCAGGTCTGCCTGCACACCAAAGGCACCGAGGTGCCGGTCATGGATAATTCTGGAACCTTGCACGGATGGACAGAAACGTCTCTGGGAGTAGGTGCAGCCGTAGTACGCCAGTGGACAACGGTGCTCCATCCAGCCGTTGAGCCCAGCGTGGATGTCGCCATGGACATTCTTGAAATGGGAGGAAAACTCATCCCGGCGGAACAGCTGTCCACACACAAAGGTGAACATGGAGCGTTGCTTGGTTTGGTATCGGGCCACGCATTCCAGCACCAGATCCAGCCGGAGTGTGTGGAAGGGACTGGGGTTAGAGAGCTGCGGGCTGGCGTGGTCGCAGGCAGACGCCGAAGCAATGTCACCCACCATGGTGTTGGTGGCCAAGATGGCGGAGGGGAAGGAGAAAGTCTGTGTACCAAAGTCAATGCGGTAGCCGTCCACAAACCTGCTGTCGGAGATCCCCCTGCCCCCGGGAGAGTCCCCAAGACAGAAGAGGAGGGCTGCAGTTATCAGATCAATGCCGTGGAGACCCATGGGGTCTTCAGTGACTTCCAGGTCAGAGGTGTCCACGGCCTTGTCCTCCATCTTGGCTCGGAACAAGTAAGGGTCTGACAGCAGTGCCCGGCGCCCGTTAAATGTAAACAAACTCATTCCCCTAAGCACCTGCAGGTTCTGTAGCTTTCTTTCCAGCCATCTATCTTCAATGTCAAGGGGCAGGTGCTGCAACACATTGTTTGGTACCAGATCAGGCAGCGGAATAGGAAAGTGAGGAGGGAGGGGTGGTGGGTGGGGCCTGGAGGGGCGAGGCCTAGAGGGCTCGACACTCATGGAATGATAAGGTATATGCGGACGGATTTCGGAAGAACCGTTGAGTCCAGGGGAACTGTTGAGTTCAGAAGAACCATTGATTCTAAGTCTTCTGTTCTCAGCCCTGTCTAGATCTATCTTGTCACGTCTCAAGTGATTGTGATCATTGCCATTGTGAAAGCCATTACAGAGTGGACCCTCTACAAGACCCATAACGTAATCCTTTTCCTCATCCTCCAGCCCCCCATCTTCATCATCTAAACACTCAATCAATTTATTTGGCTCTAGCCAAGTGCTTACATCTTCCCCCTTCTCTGTCATAGCCGTACCGTCGACTCCCCCCACTGCGCCAAACTCACCGTCTGATTCAGAGTCACTTTCCCTCATGTCTACATTCTTCAGATACTCAACATCCACGTAACAATCGCTGTGACTGTCGCTGTTCCCGCCATTACGCAACACCCCGTTTCTCTCACTCTTTCCTCCGCTTAAATTACCGATGATCAAGTCAATTTCTTTCGCGTTCGAAAGGATGTCCAAGGCAGCCACCAAGCTCCTGCTCGTCTCCACGGAGGCAGAGTACAACTCGCCGTATGTCTCCTCCTCCATCTCCACCATCCCGTTCGAAACCACCGTCTCCGGAGCGCTCGAAACTAACGCCATTTTATCAATGTCCTCAACGGGTTTAATGTCGCCATTCTTTGACACCGTGGTCGTGACCCTGAGGGATTCTAGAAGCATCCTCTGGTCCTGCAGAGCCAGGGCCATGTCCAGCTGCTCCACCTCATCAAAGTCTTTGCTTAAATTCTCATAGGACTGGCGGTCAGAGTAGCTCACAGGCCAGCGGTTCCACTCCATCGTGCAGCAAACCACACTCGCTGGGCATGTCTCGAGGTGCTCTGCCATCTTCATCCGGGGAATTGTGAAGGGACATCCGAACCCAACATTTAGACAAGGCACTCTCTCTAAGGGGCACAGTAAACAATGTTCCTCTGCTTTGCACGCGTGGAAAACAGCACCACAGACAAGATGGCAGCCGATGAGGTCACAGGAAACACCAGTCTCTGGTCTGGTCATGCATCTGCGATTAATACAGTTCAGGCAATGAGCATGTAAGTCCTCCATCTTCAAGTATTCTTTTTTTATTCCAAGTCCTGGAGGAGGTGTTCGCAGGCAAGGATGAATTGTTGTTAAACCTGAAGTTAACACAAATAAAAGTTTATCCACATTAAAATGCTTTGCCTTAAAGTCCGTTGGAAAGAAACAATATGATTCACTTGCACTTGTGACTAGGTATGCCGTGACACTACCTCATGGAAAAACATGTAAATATGGGTCAAGTACCACACGAGGTAAGGAAGCCTTGTGCCGCAAAACAGGCATCACATTCTGTAACTTAGCGCCTGATGTGGCCTCAGAGAGAGTCTGTTTACTAAACCTCTAGTCTAAGCCGCCACGGGACATTTCACAACAAGACTTCTTGGGTTACAAAGTCACAACCAGACCCGGGGCAGATGACCTTTAACCTTGGTCTCTCAGAAGCCGCAGCCACTTGACGAAAATTGATGGCAACGAAAACTAGAAAATGTTTCATAAACAACATTGGCCAAGCAGGATGGCTCTAACTGTCTGACAGTCGTGACACATATCTGGACTTGACTGGGCATGACGAGGCTGTCTCGGACAGGACCTTGTTTTGGACAACTATAAATACACAGGATATCAATTTACTTACAACTTATTCACCAGAGAAATGGGTTTAACATTACTCATTGTTAGCACCGTAATTTGTAACCATATAACTATATGAACTTGGCTAACTAAATCTCGCAAACATAAAAACAACAGCCATGAAGCTAACCGTAGAGCTGCAGCTAACTATTTAATAGTCCAGTCTCCGTATTAATAACTTACCGGAAAATCCAAAGCCCCAGATGTAGCTAGCAGCTAACAAGTTTGCATCCACCTTCATTGCTATCTACCATGTAACCACACAAAGGAGACCTGGCAATGAGCATGTTGCTAGTTGACAAAGGACGGACTTGTACACAACTTCAGTGGCATTACCAATGGCTAACACGAGAGTATAGCTGCCTTGAGCAAAGTAGCAAACCAACTAGCAAATGACACTAGTTTGTCTGTCTCACAAAACTGTTCTTCTAGCTAGCTGGACTACTCACCTTAAAAAAAACGACACACCAAATCCTTGTTTTGTCTTTATCCCTATCCTTAATCGAACACGTTTACTCTCAACTATAAGAAAACTGTTGCGTAGCAAAAACAATGGTTAACAACAACAGGTATTCACGACTCCTAATGCCTCTAGTCGGTCGGCGTATATGCGGTGTTGCAAGCTAGCAGGCTACAAGTGGGGCGCTAGAGTATTGCGTCATTATGCAGCGGACCAGCGGATTGGCGTATGATAAGACTGAAAATAGAATGAGCTGGGGAATACCCTTGCAATATTTTTACATCTCACAATATGTTCGGCGCATTTCATAGTTCAACATGTAACAGTATTGCATCGCAATTCATGAATGAATAACCAATGGAAATATATTTTTATTTAACTTTCAAACAAAAACATTGAAACTATACTACAGATGTATCACAAAACACAATCCTTCAAGTATTAAACACAGATATTTTATTTACATAAAAAAATGTGACCATCACCACCCACAATGTAATACTTATAACTGCAGTATATGTGTGTTGTGTGTGTGTGTGTGTAGGTGCCCAAGAGGATTGTTGACACACGCCTTTCAGGTTATGTCGAGATCCGTTCTTTAAGACTTCTAAGACTGGGGGTGTTAGCCAGACAGGGCTCACGATGCCACCTCAGTGATGTGGTGAATGTTAGACAGGGTTAGCTGAGCCTCCTGGGCTGGGTAGGAGTTTCTGGAACGTAGCCAGAGCCTTCCAAACACCCCAGTGACCAGCAGCAGGACCAGCAGCAGGACCAGCAGCAGCCCTCCCAGGACAAACGTCTCCACTGGGGGGATACCTCCAGCATCTGCAATGCATTAAAAATAGGAGAGGCATTCAGCCGGGCAGTGTTCCGACCTATGTCAAGGCCTTCTTTCTGTGAATGATGACTTTTTATGATAACCTTGCCGCACATAAGACGTCACAATGTTTTGAATGTTTCAAAGTAAATATGAGTAATGAACAAATAAGGGCATTGTTAGGTTTGTCTAAGCAGACTGTAAGTCAAAAGCATTCACTGAATACATACTCAAACTGGGCTGGTCCCTTTCAGGGAGCAGTCGTCTGATTGGTCCATAGGAAACCGTGTGGGACAGTGGGATATCTCTCCTCGTCCGCACATATCCATCTTCACTAGAGCAGTTCTGTCACGTAAACAGTAGAATTTAAATGTTTTGAATAGAATAGAACACAACATAACGGAAAAGAAAGAAACTGCAATAAACTGAAATGGAAAAAAATGGAACATTATTATTCTATTATTTTTATCACGTAGTATTTGCAACAGTAATAGCTGTACTACTGTAGGGTAATTAGTCTTTAGAATAAGCCAGTCCCCAGACGCTAAGCCTTCACTTAATCACACAAGTCGTCAAATCTCATTTTAACTGTTCATTGCGTCCCAGGTACGAGGAGAGGAAGTGAGCTCGCTCACTCACAGGCTGGCAGGCTCCCAGGGTGTTGTGACAGATCTGGACGTTGCAGTGGAGGAAGACGTCGGTGTAAGAGCTTCCCACAAACTTGAACATTTGTATCCTGAACGTGGCTTCTGGACCCTGGCCATTCCTCAGCACTGTCAGCATCTGCTCGTTTGACAGCACCGGGCAGCTGAGAAAGAAAGAAAGCACTGTTCAGCACAGCCTGACAGAGAGAGTGTGTGATGTATCACTCTAGACTAGTTGACTTATGGTGTATTAGTGAGGGCAATACTGAAAACTCAATGGCTATTTCTTGGGTGTCAACAAGAGCTATTACTCATATCTGACATTTTGACCGAGCAAACATTTGAACTGCTGACAGCATAGAAGAGATGGATTTTTTTCTCTAGTACACTAGAACGTATTTCATTGTCATACTGTTGCTAACAGTACAACATACTCCATAGTTGTCAAGGACATGCACAGCTGTTGAGCTGAAACACATACGGTTTCAGAAGAAGGGGGGCGTCATATGACTAGTCACGAAAGCTGTGTTGCAAGCTCGCTTAGACACTTGCTCTTATTTCAGATCTCAACAGTATTCACTGTGGAGACTGAACAGCTGGGTTGAAATGACTACAAACATAAAATTTATGAACTGTCCCTGTATGAACTTAGTCTAATTTATCCAGCCATAACCCAGATATACACCTGTTGAAACTAAACATTTGTCACAATATCAGCACTTAGTTGTTATGGAAGAGCCAATGTCAAAATATAAGCACTTACTTGTTATGGCAGAGCCCATGTCAATAGCTCTTTACCACTCATATCATATCCATTACATTTGACCGTTTTTCTTTTAGTAGATGCTTTTGTTCCATACAGGTATCAGGGTTTCCCGCAGCACTTAACAACACACACCTGCCGCCTTAACTACATTGTATTATTATTATTATTATTTTATTTTTTCAATGAGCAATATCTGCCGTGTTACTCCTGTTTTCTCCCTTTCATTCCAAACCGTGACAATGGCAGTCTCCCTTCTCTGCAGAACACAAAACATTCCCCCCCCCCCGGTACATTTGATCAGATAATCAAAGTTCAGAAGTGCATAGTTCTAACAGAAGGGTTAAAGTCAAGAAACAGGCTGTATTTTAACAGTGCGTGTGATATACATACAACCAACCTGTCCTTGATGAAGGTGTACTGGATGTTACTGTAGGGGTCCTTGGTTGGTGTGGCCCAGCATCTGTCCACACGCAGCATCAGATGAGCAGGGACCTAGGTGAGACACAGAGGTCAGCGCCCTCGGGATTAGGAACCTGACTGTTAGGCACTCAGGACAGTCAGCTGATGTGTTTCATAGTTGTGGTTTTGTAGGGCAGAGGAGGGAGGCACAGGACTTTAAGAAATAAGCATATTGGTATTGAAAGAAGCTCTAATTTTAATGGGAGAGGTGCCTGAAATGTTTCTTTTCACAATTTTTTTATTAGATGACTGACAGGTTTGGGAAGCACAGTTTGGGATGCACAGATAAGGAAGCACAGTCTTTCAGTGAGGAAAGTAAACAACAGTGGGGGAGGAGAGGAGGAGGGGAGGATTCTGGGAAGACAAGGCTGGAACATCTACAGGCGATATGCAAGACCTTGTTTTTATGACGACCAAAGGGGTAAAGCTGGGGTGTAGGAGAAAACATTGAGCTGTGGAGATATCGTAATACAGAGAGTAAGGGAGGGAAGGGGGGGGAGGGGGGCTGGGGGTTGAGAGGAGAAAGAGAGAAGTGAGAGCGCCAATATTGTAGCTACGAAGCAGGACTGTGTACACTGATGGCAGTTCTCGATAAGAGAGGGCAGCAGAGGTCTGGCACTCAGGTTACCTCCATGACAGGACACAGTGTTTGGTTACTCACGTATCCACTCCTACCACATGCTAACAGTCAGGAAGCTTTTACATGTCTTTCCACTCAAAGGTAAGAGTTGAACAAAAGTGGATGACCAACCATAAAAACTTTCACATATATGTCATCCTCCAGCGTCAGGGAGGGAACCGTCATCCATTTGTCCTCAAAGGCTTCGTCCTTATACAACAGCATAGACACTGAGAAGTTCCCATCTTCTGTGTTCAGTGTAATTGTTCTGTAAATACACCAAAACTATTAGTATTGTTTTAATACAAATATGGATAATATAATAGTTTTTGTTGTGAATATGTAGTCATTATGGTAATGATTGTAATATGATATGAATACAAAACAAATATCACCACCTGATTACAGACATGACAGATTTATATATTTACATTGAACTGAAACCCATATCTTACCTCACGTCCACACGGATCATGTTTTCACCATTGGGCTGCTGGACCATGTAGTTCAGTGGGTAGCGGCACACAAATGTGATGTTGATGTAGTTCCTTGTGACCACATCTGAGTCATTATTGCGTATGGTGTTTAAGAACATGATATGGGTATCATCTGAGGCCTGCGGAGGGAAAAAATAAATCAGGAAAACAATGTTCATGAGGGCAGACCAACAGACAATCGGATGACTGAAAACATCTACCCAAGGTTAATTGAGTCACTTTGAAAAGCAAAATGGTTGTCATGACGTTGCAAGTAACAATGACAGAGGTGTTAGGGAACTTAATAGGTTGACAGACGATTCAGCCTTCACCGAAAGCTTTCAATATGGAGCTTCGGTTTCCCAAACCCACCTATAACTTACAAAAACAACAAAGTGAGTCATCCGACTCAGCGTTAAGCAACAGGCCACTGACGCAGATGAAACAATAAAGTCAGTCAGATGAAAAGACTGCGACTGGGTTGTGTCCGTCCCCTGTTGAGAACTACAGAGGACGGGTTCCATCAAGATTGAAGCAGGATAGATTGCTGTGCCCTAACTGTGGAGAAAGGTTTTACTACCCTTCAGTAAACACACAACCCCCTACTATGGCCACCACTGGCTTGGTTCAACATCAAGACAACAGCTACTTAACACTGAAGGGAATACCAACAGAGCTCCATTGATACTTGCAGGACCTCTTGGGTAACTTCACACCAAGCTATCACAAATATTACTATCTTTTGTAAGTTATGCTTTTAGGTGATAGGAACACAATATAGTTTAAACGTAGCTTATTATAAACGTAGTTTATTTGACGTTACTGAACTCAAAGCATGGATCGTCTCCTTATCATTTTCCTGGGTTCGGCTCTCAAGGTGAAAAGTAATTTGGTAACTAGGCATTCCCTTCCTTTAGCAACAGAATTTCATCCAAAGCAGGCTTTACTTTCTCCTGACTGGTATGCAGAAGCCTTATAAAACTGCAGAGGAGGACAGAGAGATTTTCTCCCCCTCAAAGCTGTGTTAACCTTTTGTGCACTTTACAAGACATGCCCCTATGCATTCTAAGTAAGCATTTCAATGACACTCATGGTCTGAAGTACAGATTTATACACACCAAAGTTAAAACAGTCCTCAGAACCGAGCAGGCCCAATGTGAGAAGGCCAGTGGGCAAAATAATAGTGGCGATGACAAAGTCGGCCAGTGAATTACGGTCTGGCCATTCACAGGGCCTGAAAACACGATCATCTCAATGTAAATCCTGATAATTTAGAGCAGAAAGGCCATTGAGGCACCCCTTACTGCTTTGTATTAAAAAATCCAGTGCTCTGAGAGGAAAAGGAACAACACAACCCTTCTCTCTTGAAATATATGCCAACCCCCGCCCCCCCACCCCCCTTCTGTGTGCGCGCCTCTTTCGCTCCCCTTTCTGTCTACGTCTTTCTGCATACCATGAGCTAATTTCATTGTAGAAACCTAGAAACTGAGGTCCACACAGCACACATTGATGAGGAAAAACACAGTGTTCCCTTCAACCAGTTTTGCTAGTTATTTTTAGCATGATGCAAAGACCTAATTACCTCATCCAATTAATCCCTTTTTTTAGTGGCACAAAGGAGTTAAGGGAGGTCCTAGAAAGACCCAAACAGAGGACCAGTTCCCACAACAACTGAACACATCGTAAAATTAGATAATTTATTGTCATGGCGATTTTATGTCGCCACTAAAAGAGGATTCCAACTGTAGTTTGTCTCCATGTTAGCAGTTCTAACGTCTTTTCTCCTTTGTCAACGGACAGAGTTCAAATGTACACTTTGATTGCTTAAACACCTAATTCTTCCATACTTGCTGTGACCAAGCAACCGTGAAATGTACAATGTAATCACCACAGAAACCCCATGACTCATTAAAGGGCAAGTGTGCGACAGCTCTGCTGAATACTTACCATGATGGTCCCACAGTCGGAGAGATTTGTCTTGATGCTGAAGACATAATTGTCCTTAATCTCAACGCCACGGCAGTCAGGGTCATTTAAGTGCAAATCCCAAACCTAAAAGAGAACAAAAACATCCAAATAAGACACTACAAAACAACTGCACTTTCACCTCAATGTTGCTTAACTTCCAGCTATTACTTTTGTATTTCGTGTTCAAATGAAGAGAAAGATGATATTGACTTACATAAACTGGTGGCACTTTATTGATAAAAAAGGCACTTGGAATGACAACCTCCATTTGGTCATTGGTACAGATGACAGTTTCATTGAGCTCTGGGAGAAAAGGAAGTGTTGTTAATTCAGAATCAGTCTAGACTAGTTCTGAGACTGATTCTGAATTAACAGTATTTCCTATCAATACTTGGTTCATTTTACAGTCTTTGTATTAGTTTGTGATATAGTTGTTT
The DNA here is from genome assembly GCF_021917145.1 of Hypomesus transpacificus. Taxonomy (NCBI): domain Eukaryota; kingdom Metazoa; phylum Chordata; class Actinopteri; order Osmeriformes; family Osmeridae; genus Hypomesus; species Hypomesus transpacificus. The sequence continues at coordinate 5,019,905 of NC_061062.1, forward strand.
CACATCTGTTACACTTTATACACTACATAGTTGTACTGTAAGGACATCTATAAAACCTTGATACCAAATCCATGAATATAATTCAGAAGTACACATCAAGTTTAATGGCAGAAATCTGTATGTTTTCACAGCTACACTGTCAAATGTCTGTCTAAATAGTACTGAAACCTGGAGCTGATAGATCCATGAGGTAAACTCACCCTCCTCCTCCGGTTCCAGGTAAACAGTTGAGCTGACAGTCCCTTGAAAGAACAGTAACCAGGCAAACACCAGGCTGGCAGGTGTCATCTTTGAACAATTCTCCCTCTGGCTTCTCTGCGGCCAAACACTTCAGATACTCTGCAGCTTCCTTTTGGCCCTTCTCGTCAAACCTGTGAATCTTCTGACCTATTCACCACAGTGAGTTGTCACCTCGAGACGTAGTGCCCCCACTCGCTCCGACCCTCGAAACACAGGTCTAATGAACTGGGAGCCTCCCTCCTGCCCTAAAACATCAGCTTGAATGATGTCTCCCCCAACAATGAGATTCCACACATGAATAGGGAGGACAAGGGGAGTCCAAGGTAACACACATACAAGCGGGCAATAGTAGAAACACCCCCTTAGTAAACACCCCACAACTCTGTCTTACTACAGAGAACAAGGAGTCTGCTTAGCATGCAGAGACAGACAATGCGATAGGGGAGGATTTCATTTTTGTCTGGGTTTCCTTTTAAAGGGCATGGCAAAAGCTTTACTGGTACGGGAATCCCAGATTTGAGATGAATAACATACAAGTCAAGGGCAGTTCACTGACACTGCCAACAGCCTCGCTGTGTGTATAGTGAGTGTGTGTGCTAGTATATCTGTTTTGCTCAACTTAAGTGTATCTGCAAGCTTTGGACCCTTGTTTAAAGAAGTAAATCCTAGGGGTCAGATCTTCCCTTATTTATTCTTACAAGGATAAATGGAAATTCATTTTTTTTTCCCTTTCTGTGAAATTTTATGTTTACGAGATTTTACGGTGTCAAGTATTGTGGGCTTTTTTGTCTTGCAAATAGGCGTACTTCAACCCAGACAGACGGGATTACCTTCACCTGACTGGAGACTGTTTACATGGATTCTATGTGCGAGGGACAATTGCAACAGAACCATAACTTTCTTTCACATTGTGAAGGTCAGTGGCTGGCTTCCTGCCCACTCTTTACAACAGAGAAACAAGGGGCTCTGCCTTACAAAGACTCCCTAGAAATAGGTGGGACAAAACTGCTTCGTAAAATGTGTACATGACAGCCTTTTATTTGCTAGAAAGAGAAAACACCTCCAACTGTCACAGTGTTTACTGTTTACAGAGTGTGACAGAATGATTTGGCCCTCGTATATCTATCAGAACAAGTCCTTGTCATTTGTGAAGGTTTGTTAGCAAACTATTCAACAATGTATTAAAACACAATTAATGACAATTACACACAACAGTATCACCAAAGACAACTTAAAAAAAAGACCCATTTATGTCATATTCTGTGGTAATGCACATACATAAACTGTATTCGTTTATTTGTAAAACCATATAGGTAACGGTTATTGTTTATAGACTGTCGGAACCAGGGTTGGCCCAAGCCTTTATGGGGCCCTAAGCAGAATTGATTTAGGGGCCCGTCTGAGTCGGTTGAAAAATAAATTACAATAAACTGTAATTTAATGTGCTTTTGGGGGCCCTCTGGTGGCTACGGGGGCCCTAAGCAGCCGCTTAGTTTGCTTATGCTTTGGGCCGGCCCTGGTTAGAACTCTGGAACGCTGTTAGATAAGGATGGTTACGATGATGTTCTCCTGCCAGTGCTTCATGGCCCAGTCTGCAATCTCCGGCCTCCTGTCTTATCAGGCTGGAGAGCAATCATTGAATAATGGTTTAGCTTCCAATAAGTGTTCAATATACTTCCAAAAGGGATCACATGGTCGCCTGTAAAGGTGCGCCCCCTCCAGTGCCTGAAGGAAGTAGGAGACGGGGTGGGCGGGGGTTAAAACACTGACAACACTGCCTCCGCTTCGTGTGTAGCTGGTGAGGGGAATCTGGCGCGTGTGTTAGCCCGGGTCCTGGGGTCTCCTCAGTGTCGCGGCGCCATTCACTCTAGCGCCTCGCCGTCCTCGGTGAACAGGTCGGCCAGGTCAGCCACCGTCAGAACGGCGGCCTCCGAGTGCTTCATGGACGTGGCGCTGTGACTGGAGACACGACACGAAGCTCAGAAATCACAATACACTACTAGACAAGAGAATGTTAATATGGTTATTAATATTAATGCTGTTAATGGAGGGATCTAGATCTAAATAGATATTTTACTATGTAACTATAAATACTATGAAGCATCTCACCTCCTCTCTGCGGTCTTCAACATCGCCTGCATTCTTTCTTCAATGGTGGATTTGATGAGGAAACGGTGAACAAAGGTGGGTCTGAAAGGGAAAGAGATGAAAGAGGCAGGGAGATAAACAGTGAGAGAGAGAGACGAGAGAGAGAGGAGAGAGAGAGAGAGGAGAGAGACAAAGAGGAGAGACAGAGAGAAGAGAGACAAAGAGGAGACAGAGGAGAGAGAGACAGAGAGGAGACAGAGGAGAGAGAGACAGAGAGGAGAAACAGATGAGAGAGACAGAGAGGAGAGAGACAAAGAGGAGACAGAGGAGAGAGAGACAGAGAGGAGTGACATAGAGGAGAGAGACAAAGGAGAGAGACAGAGAGGAAAGACAGAGAGGAGAGACACAAAAAGGAGACAGACAGAGCGGAGAGAGAGAGGAGAGAGATAGAAAAGAGAGACAGAGGGGAGAGAAACAGAGGAGAGAGACAAAGAGGAAAGACAGAGAGGAGAGAGACAAAGAGGAGAGACAGAGGAGAGACACGAAGAAAAAGACAGCAAGAGAGCAAGAAGGGATAGGGAAAGGTGAAAAACAGAGATAAAAACACAGAGAGCGAGACAGAGAAAAAGACAAAGTGAGAGAGAGACAAAGAGGAGAGAGAGGAGAGACAGACAGGAGTTTATTACTGTGTAGTTGTGCGAACTGTGGTATATTTGTTGGCACTCTTTGTTCATCTGAGCGTTTTGTTGTTGCCAAATATTTCTAACAATACTGGTTGTTGCTCCTTATGTTGTTTTTGACTGGCATCTGTTACTCTGCCTCTAGCTTTGGCAATACGTTTGTATTGACTGTAATGCTAATAAAGCTGAATTGAATTGAAATAGAGAGACAAAGAGATTCGTTAAACAGGAACCACAGCCTCTAGAGAGAAGGGGAGGCCAAGTCTACCCCAGGTCTTACTTGGTCTGGCCGATGCGGTGTACCCTGCCGATGGCCTGCAGCTCATGGGCAGGGTTGAGGATGGGCTCCACCAGCAGAACATGGGTGGCCTCGATGATGTTCAGCCCGTTGGAGCCTGTGTGGAGAGGCAGCAGCAGGATGTTGATCTTCTCCTTGTACTTGAAGGAGCACAGGTTCTCCTGGAAGCCAGGTGACAGATGGTGAGGTTTAGAAACAAGAGGGGGGTGTTCCGGTTTCTGGAGAGCTGGCGGACAGCATCCCGTCGCTCGACCATGTCACTCCCTCTCTCTCTCTTGGACTGAGTTTAAGCAATTCAACCCGGTTTCACCATCTACAAACCTGGAATTTGTGAATGCCGTTGATCTGAGAGAATTCCATGTTGTTGTCAAACAGAGCCTTGGCAATGATGTCCAGCACACTCTGCCACTGGAAACAGAGAACAGAAAGGTGTACCGACAACCTGAACGAGAACATTTACACAGTTCCAGGTGAAACATCAAACCCGGCTCTCACCGTGGAGAAGACAAGGCACTTGGCTCCTGGATCGGTCAGCTGGATCTTCTTTAGGGTTCGGACCACGGCCTCCACCTTCGTGGAGTGGCTTCCCTGAAGAACGACAAGCAGGCACAACCTTTGACCTTAATGTTGTTTATGTGGTTGGGTCCTGCTGCCATGGCAACACAACACTGAGTTGAACACTGGTGTTCACTGGGGCCCAGACCCTGACCTTCCCACTGTGTGGAGGTGTGTGCGCCGTGTCTGTACTGTAGGTGTACTGTCAGCGGGTGTCTGTGTACTGTGTGTGTGTACTGTCGGTGTGCGTGTCTGTGTACTGTATGTGTGTGTGTCTATGTGCAGTCAGCGAGTGTTTCTGCACTGTGTGTGTGTATGTTCTGTCAGCGGGTGTTTGTGTACTGTGTGTGTGTGTTTACTGCGGGTGTGTGTGTCTACATAACCCCACCTTGACAGGGATGTCTTGGCCCCTGTCAGCGGCCTGTGTGGTGAATACGTAGGAGATCTCTGCGTGCGATGTGGTCTGCCTGCAGATGGCACACTTGATGGAGCGCCGGCGCGAGCCCAGGCTGTACTGCTCCACGATTATGGCGATGCACTCGTTACAGAAGCAGTGGCCGCAGGTCAGCACGGCCCACTGGCAACCAAAGGACACACACACACATTGATGAATCCACACCGTCAAAGGCAGCCGGTGTGCTGTTGGCGCACACGCCACGGGAAACATACACACACTCTGATGAATACATACTCTCAAACACAGCTGAAGTCTTGTTGGCGAACACACCACAGGGCACACGCACACACTTATAAAACACACACTCTCACTCCCAACACAACCTCCGTCCTCGCCAAGGGGCTGGGAGTGGGAGATGCCGACTAGAAGTGACAAACAAACAGAATGTGTGGTATGTCTGTACGCCTGAGGTACATTTCTAGCCTCTGCCAGTTTTCCTGGATCCAGCGAGGCAGAGAGAGAAAGGGAGGGCATTAGTTGGAGGATAGCTGTAATTACAACCCCCACGTCCAGCCTTGATCACCGAGTTTGGCAGAGAGGGAGATGTTCTGTCCCCCCCCCCTTCTAATGCTAATGTTGCACTTTGTAAAGCTCTCTCTTGGAAGTCGCTTTGGATAAAAGCGTCTGCTAAATGAATAAATGTAAATATACTGTTATTTTGCCATTTTATTATTGTTAAATGTTATGATATATGTGTAAAAAAGAGAGACAGACAGACAGACAGAGATAGAGAGAGAGGCAGAGAAAGCATCTGGATCAGGACAGCAAATGACCAGACTTGGAGGATCATTTTACTTCTTCTGTCAACAAGCGTCTGGTTCTTTAAGTTGCAGGGCGGCTTCTCACCTCCTGGCCCAGGGGGCGTGCGCAGATGGGACAGGGCTCCGGGTTCACTCCTCCAGTTGCCTTGTCCTGAGACTGAGGGCAAAGACACACACTGTTCACACACATATTGGGATCTTGTGTCACAACGTCTCAAGCAAAATTAGATTTGGCGGAAACATGTGACATTATAGGTTAGCAGAACTTGGTTCCCAGCACTGACTCCATTCATGAAGAGCTACTTTACCATCATTCCAACCCTTATCCAGCACACCTGATTTGAATATTGAGCTGAATCTTGTTTGTGACAATTGAAGTTGGAGTGCAAATCTACGGGAGGGTCTCTCTCCAGGAGCATGGTTGGACAACCCTGTTGTATTCCTCAAGACTAGAGGAGGCTGAACCATGTGACTCAGTCACGTGACTGAGCATGCCCCCGTGTTTCCAAAACAGGGGCATGTGTGTGTGTGTTGTGACAGTACCTTCTCCAGGTTGGACAGGTAGAGGAACTGGCCAAGCTTCTTCTGCAGCTGAGACTTTGCAACAGCTCTGTCATTTAGCAGCTTGACCCGGTTCTGATCCACCTGAGAACCAGAGGGGTCAAAGGTCAAGGTGGCGCGGGCTAAGCACGAGAAAATCACATTCATTACTGTGGAGTAGAAAGATTGACTATGAAATCTTTTTATCAAAGTGTACATGTACACGTGTATATATACACATAACCACTATATATACACACACACACACACACACACACACAGTACACACTATATCTACTGTGTAGTACTGTTTAAGGCACCCAATATCATTTACATCAATATTGTCCTAAATATATAAATGTTTTCTTCTGTATTTGTACGACTGTATAAAAGTAAAATGATGGCTCACCTCGTGGGGCTCGATGATGTGCAGCACCTTGGGCTTGGGCTCGTCTGGGAGGCGGACGCGCAGTCTCTCGGTGGCCATGCCCAGCTCGTCTATGGCCGACACGTGGTCCCTCAGGACCATCCAGTTCTCGTGGAGCACCTGGGAGTAGGGAGCAGAAGAATGTTTAGATCCACCACGCGGTTTGGTGAGGTCATGTCGTGTTTCATGTCTTCATTTGCAAAAAGGTTTGAAGAAATAATAAAAGACTAAACTTATTCACAAAACAGCACAAATTCAGAAGACAAAAAAAGACAGTCGATATTCATGTACAAATTGTTGGGTGCCTAAGACTTCTGCACAATAATGTTGAAATATTATATATATACACTCATATACTGTATGTATAAACACACATTTCTGTCATTTACTTTTATTTAGTTTATTGTTTCCTGTGTTTTGAACCGTGATGTGTTGCCTGTCAGAGAATCAACTTCATTCGTACCTTGTACTCCTTCTTCCAGTTCTCAAAGAGCTCCATGAAGGTGTTGCCCTCCTCCAGCAGGTCCGAGTCCATCCTCCGGGCCTTGGCGAAAGACAGGATGGCCTTCAGAGAGCGCTCTGTCTCGCTGGCGGCCCACAGGCCGCGGCTGGTGGTGGGGAGGCGGTCGTCCACCAAACCCTCCTCATCCTCGATCATCTCCTCAAAGATAGCCGTCTGACCCTTGACCCTGACGAGGGCGGGACACAGGGGCTCAGGGACCAATCGCTCTCTCTGTATCTGCCTTATCAATTGTGACCTTCTCACAAGGTGGCGTTCTTAGGACGAGAAGGTGGTTTGGTTTGCATACTCACGTGTGTGAAAACAGCTTGGACTCGTAGTCAGTGAAGAGCTCGTCAGCTTTGCAAAACACACAGCTAAACGGGAACAAAGACATTTCCAAACGTTACAAAGTGTGGGAGGGAGACACCGACGCATTTGAGATCTCTAGACTCTCTGGGTAATTACTGAGCCGGACTGTTGGGGAGGTCAGTGGCATTTCCTACTTGTTGAGAGGCAGGCGGACAGGCCGGAGGTGACAGAGGGTGGCCTCCTCGATGACGGCCAGGGACGGTGTGCCCTCAAGTCTCTTCACGGCGCCCCGCACTGTTTCCTGGGACTTCATCAAGTCATCCATCTGGGTGCTGAGCAGGAACTGCAGGCCGCGCCCATCCCGGAACCTGAAGGCGGCATTCTCTCTTAGCACACACACACTGACCTACCTAACACACCCAAATTGAGCCCACCTATAATAAAAAAGCGAGGTGTTACTTGTCGGCCATGGTCAGCTTGTGGGCCTGCTGTTTGTAGCTGCAGGTCAGCTCGCTCTGGATGCGGGACACCAGGTCGTCGTCGATCGAGTACTGGATGGCCCGCTGTATGACATCCAACCACCAGGGGGAGCGCAAGTTGACCTGGAGCAGTTGAGTGACAAGAACTACAATTACAGTCAACGACATGGGACACACACATGCCTGTTCTAACAGACGTACACAGGGACACACACACGATAGAACTCAACACTCAAGTTTGTTCTTAATGGGTATTACAGACACCCAAATATAACATTCAACCATTTTCTTTGTTGGTATTCTAGACACACATATGGAGCTGGAGACTCCAGCTTGTTCCTCAGGACATGCAGTAATACAGGCTACTCAAGGCCGTGCCAGTATATGTCTTGGTATCGACACTCACTTTGCGTTTGAGCTCTCGGATGTTCTGCAGGACCGGCTGGAGAGCCTGCTGGGCTTCCGACACCTCAGAGTTGGACTTGGTCATGTAGTGCTGCCTTAGCTGCTCCGCCTGCAACCAATCAGCACCGTTCAGATTCATGTATGTAGGCCTGCTGTAAACCTGACATGACAGTATCAGGACCATTCATGTATTTAGACCTGCTGTAAACATGACACGACAGGTTTACAAGGTTGTCCCACTCTCCTACCTCCTCCTTCAGTTGATCATCTCTCAGTGTAGGAGGTATCCCAGGGTGCTTTGCGCTCAGCAGTTCCATTAAGTTGTGTGTGGCATGGAGCCTCTGTTTCCCCACAAAACAAAAGAAAGAACAAGGATCAATAAGGAGTTTTTTCTTCTTCTGTTTGTTGCCCAGTAACAGAGGTCAAAGAGAGGTCAAGCTGTACCTGTAGGGAATCGGTCTTCAGCCTGCCTTTGTGCTCCTCCGACGAGCGAAGCACCTCCCTGTACATCTCCACAGCATCCGCAAACTCATCTGCAGGTGGCAATCACAGCGTCGCTCATTAATACTGCACAAACGTCCGCACTCCACAAACCAGTCTTTCAGAGCCCGGCCCGGGACAAAGCTGAGAGGCCAGTCCCGGTGATGAGATCACAAGACAGTTGCTGTGGGTCAGGTTCCCATGGGAAAGCAGAGGACGAAGTACCTCGGATGATGTGGATGCCGGCCAGGCCGTTGAGAGCGCACACCAATTGTCTGTGGGCCTCCTCACACTCCACTCGACATTTCTTCTGCAGGGACTTCAGCAGCTCCTCCATCGTCATGGTGCTGCAGCCGAGAGACCAGGCGCACTGGGTCAGACGCTTGTTCAACACACCCACTTAAAAGCCGCGCACGCCCACTCTCACGCAGCAGAGGTCACCCCCACTCCACCCCCCCCGCCACCCCCCGAGCTGATCTTCTGGAAATGAGTACACGCACAAGCAGATTAAGAAAGCCTTTCCAGTACCCCCCCCCCCCCCCCCTTGTGAGTCTCATGACCTCCACCCTTGTTCCACGACACCTAGCCCCTTCATCCACACACCCCCACCCAACCCCCCTCCTCCAAAGGATCTCCTGTTGACCTTCTGACCCTGGCAAGTGATTGACAAGGCTCAAATAAAAATAAATGTGTTCATTTAGCCAAACTCACATGAAATGTATTCATTGACTGGAAATTATATGACATTTATGTATTTAGCAGAAATTCAATTCAACATAGCAGACACTTTCATGCAACACAACACAAGGGTGGGATTCAACCTTGCAATCCCTTGATCTGCAGTCACATGCTTTAACCCCAGGCTTCTCCAGCCCTGCTCCTGGAGTGCTTCCTTCCCGTAGGTTCTCTCTCCAACCCTAATCTAGCACACCTGACTCAAATAATATCACCTGGCTTCTTAACCTGTTAAATCGAGTTGGTCACAACGGGGCTAGAGCCAAAACCTACAGGAATTTTTTTTCAGATGACTTTGGCTCTTACAGGAAGGCAGCTCCCGGGGAACGGGGTTGGAGACTCCCTGCTCTAACCGCTAAGCTCCGCGCCCTACCTCTTCTGGAAGGGCAGGAACTCGCCCCTCACGGCCTGCGGGTGGCAGCAGGCCTGGCGCAGCCGCAGCAGCGGGTACAGGAAGGCAGAGACGGAGCGGCGGTCCAGGCTTCCCAGCTTTAGCGTCCAGTCGGAGATCTTGCGCAGCTTGGCCAGGGCATCGTGGGAGCACACCTCATGCTGCCGCCGGTAGAAGTGGCCCTCCACGGGGGAGAAGTGCAGCCAGTGCACCTCCTCCGTCTGGGGGGGGATCTGGATCTGGGAGCCAGGGAGACAACAACATGAGGAGCGTGGAGGGCTGATGGTGGGATGTGTTGCAAGAGGCATATACTGTATAGTACAGTACAGTATGGTGTAGTACAGTACAGCATAGTACATGACTGTATAGTATAGTATAGTCTTTTAATCCAGGGCCTCAAGTCCACTGTCCTGTATGTTCTAGGATGGTTCCCTGCTCGTTCAAATGAATGGCTTGTTATCAACCTCTGCAGTAGCCTGATAATGAGCATTCATTTGAATCAGATGTGCTGGATCAAGGAAACGTCTAAAACGTACTGGAATAGTACAATACAGTATCGTACAGTATATTTGCACTATTTGTATCGCTTAGGATAAAAGTGTCTGCTAAATTAATCAAATATATCAATATAATGCATAGTGTGTGTGTATGTTTAAATGTACGTACATGTATTTGTGTAGTATACTGTAGCTCTGACCTGATCAATGACATCTTTCTTAGCAGATCGCCACAGCAGCTGGCCAATCAGGTTGTAGAGGGGCTCTGTGTTGCCACGGCGATAGGGGCGGTAGAGCAGCTGGTCCCACCAATACTTGACCCAGTAGGGGTCCACTCCCAGGAACAGAACCAGACCATAGAGATCTGAGAGGAACAGAACCAGACTAGACCTGATAGGAACACAGCACGTCCTAAGGTCAGATGTCATGGAGGGATCAAAGGTCACAAACAATGAAAAGCAGCTCACCCTCAAGGCCTCGCTGCACAGGTGTTCCACTGATGCACCAGCGGTTGACCGACGCCAGACGGAGAGCCATCTCGGCTGCCTAGAGAAAGGAAAGCTCTGGTTCAGGCTCTGACAGGACATGAAGGCCCTGTATGAGAAGATACAGCTACCCAAAATGCAACAGCCACAGCAGCTGAAGTTAGGACATGATGGCTGTGATAGACGCAACTACATACACTTTAAACAGCAGCTGTGGTCCAGTATTTATGATGATTGTGAAAACAGGATTGGCTATGATGATCGGTTATGATACAGTATATTCTGATATGACTATGATGACGTTATGCTAGCTAGAGGATATTATGACTATATTATGACAGTAGGAACAGGACATGACTATATTATGACAGTAGGGACAGGACATGACTATGTTATGACAGTAGGGACAGGACAGTAACCTTGGCTGTGGTACACTCCACCATCTGGGCCTCGTCCAGGCAGATGCGCCACCACTCCACGGCCACCAGGGGGCTGGGCACGGCCATGTAGCGCTTCTGGTAGCGGAAGCGGCGCCCGTCCTTGCTGTTGCTGTGGGGGATGTCCACGTAGTTGAGCTCCGAGCGCAGCACGTCGTAGGTGGTGATGACCACGTCCTGCTCGGCCAGCATGCGAGGCTGGATGAAGCCATGCTTCTTCACGCCCTGGTAAACCTGGGTTAGGACACAGGAAGTAGAGACCAACACAGGTTGTGTTGTATAACAATTTTATGTTAGATATTTCAGATGAATATATAAAAATAAACAGTGTGTGTGTGTGTGTGTGTATATATATATATATGTGTGTGTGTATATATATGTAGGTCTTTTTATTTTATTATTTGTAATGTCCATATATATATATATATATTATATACCATATATTGATGTATTTATACATATTGTTATAGGTATTGATTGTACATTATATAGATAATACTTTAGATCCAGTTGCTTGTAATAGTTCAAATGTACCATTAATATGTGTTAATAAGACTATGTAGGTATTGATAATAATAATAGATTGATACTATAGTAAATGAACCGTTCCCTATGAGTCTTGATGACAGCCAGGTTCTCCTACCAGCACTCTGAGAGATGAACAGCTGATGTGGCGTGTGATCTCCTCCACCCACTGGTGGCAGATGGAGCTGGGGGAGATGATGAGTGTGGCCCCGGTGGGTACGGGGGTCATGGCCACCAGGCAGTGGGGACAGTAGAAGGGTGTGGTGCCCACGCTCTCCTCCTTGTAGTTAACGCATTCCGCGTGCTGCCACAGCTGGCAGTTCAGACACTGGACGCGCGCCTTGTAGTCCACCAGGCCCAGCTTGCCGCAGATGCACTCGAAGCGGTAGTCAGGGGTGTTGAAAGGGACCGCCGATGCCCTGGTGGGGGTCGGGGGCTCCTGGAGGAGAGGGGGTGGGGGCATGTCTCTGTGAAGGGACTCTGGCGTGGGTCTCTCCCTCGCCAGGGCACCTTGGTCACTCTTGACCTGGGGGTGGACAGAGGTCTCTCCTTCTGGTGTTTTCTTGGGCGCACCGGTCGACGTGTCCTCAGACGTGTTCCTCTCATCTCCGTGTGTCCTGTCCCCCGGCTCGCGTCTCGCTCCGTCCTCCTCCTTGGGGAAGTCGAGGGAACTGGGACTCTGGCTGTTATCTGCAGTGGAGATCGTGCCCCCCCTCTCCTTTGCTGTTTGCCGCTGGGATGTTCTCCTGGGTTGAGAGTCACCAACAGGACTCTGCAGAGGAAGCAAACATGGTTGCTAACCTGCTGCCCGCAAAAAACTACCAAATGCATACTTGTGAGGCCTTTAACCTACTCACAGACTTTGCTGCAGGCATCTTCTTCTTCGGGTCTTTGTATTTCTTACCCAGCTTGAACGATCCGGCCAAACCGCGACCCTTGACCCTGTCCACCAGCTCCTCGTCAATCAGCTTACCCAGGGCCCTCTTGATGTGGTTGCGGTTCTTTAAGAGGTCGTACTGGTACGTTGTGCGGATGTAGGCGAAGATGGCATTGACGGACGCCCCCTTGCCCACACGCATCTCTTTGATAGCAGTGAGAAGCATCACACGCACAGCTGGAGATGGACAACAGAAGACAATCATTAGGGGTGGAAATCTTTTGCTACCTCATAGCGATTCGATATGAATCGCTATAAGACTGAATTGCGATTCAAATGCGTATAGATTTTTTCCCCCACCCCTAAATATCATGTTTTTGAATTTGTTGAGTAAATTGTGTTTTTTTGGACCGGAGCTTACTTGGGTACGATATCTTGACTTTGGGTCCAACTTCTGCCTTGTAGTGAATCACTTCCTCCTCACGTTCCAGTGGAGGAGGAGGGACAAAATAATTCACAGATTTGCCCTGCAAACACACACATACTTTCAAGGTACTTTTCCCAAACTAAGATCACAAGCTTCAGAAGATTCCCATGTCCTGTAGGAATCCTGAACACACAATGTCTGTTTCACAACATCTCTCACCACAGGCAACGTGAAGACCTCCTGCTCAAGACCCTGTCGAGTGTTGTACAGGATGAGAGCTAAGACCTCCACTGTCTTACCCAGACCCATTTCATCTGCCAGGATGCCCCCAGGCCACTCCACCCCAGCTATGGGGAACTCACAGATCACACTGCAAGGACACGACAGAAGGATCCACATGTTATCACTCCATATGGGGAGAAGTTTGCCTTACTATTAATACACTGGCTGAACTAGGAGATGTTTACTAGGAAGTAACTCACCAGCCGGTGAAGGGATTGTAAAACAACTTCTTCCCACACAAAGTAACCACCTCTCGCCACAGAAAATGCAAGGGTTGCTCTGGTTTGAAAGGAGTCACTTGGTTAATGGTCGATTAAAAACCGAAATCAATCAGATCAGCGGCTGTATCAACATTACCGTACAGTAGTGTACAGTAATGTATCGCATTCCTTATAATAGCAGATGCTATTATCCAAAGGGACATACAGGGGTGGGATTTGAACCAGGGCAATCAAATCCCCTAACACAGAGCTGTACCCACCCTGCCTTCAAAACCATACCTTTGGGGCTGTTGTTTCTGTATTTCTCTCTTCTCAGCATCCAGTTGACGGCCTGTTTCTGATAGGGCCTGAGAACAGGTATCAGGGCCTTGTGCTGAACTTCATAGCGCTCCTCCTGGCTCTCTGTCTGGTGGAGGTGCCTCACATAGTCATACAGCTCCTCCACGTTCTGCCTCTCCAGGTCCGTGTCACACTCCTCCTCCTCGTTCTCTACCACTTCTGCCCAGAGAGAGACACAGGGGAGAGACCAAGAGAACCACTGAGCACCAACCTGTCCTTCAATACACACTTCAGTTTAACCACACAGGTGTTAGCTTGATCTTTCATACAACCACTCCAGGACACAGTTGAATTCATGAAGGTTTAGATAACCATCTATTCAAGATGGCTCTAAAACAGGAAGTGAACCCCTGCTCTCTTTGTGAGGACTCACCAGGGATGATGAAGTCATAGAAATACTCCATAAGTTTCTGCATCAGCTGATTGACTTTCCTTGTACGACTGTTGCCTTCGCTGAGGAATTCTAGTTTCCCCAACCCGGATTCCAGAAGGTAAATCCCCACCTGCAACATGACACCAAACAATCACTCAAGAGAAAACAATCTTTCAGCACCTTAAAAAATACATATTATTGGGTATATTTTAGGGCTGGGAGATAAATCGATAAAAAATATTATGGGAGTAATTACTCCCCTGAATAAAAATATCATAACATGAATTCATTGTCGATAATGTCGATAGAGAATAATTAGGAACAGCAGTCCATTTAATTTCAGTGATGCAGCAGGATGTTGTGGATAGTGATGGGAAGTTTGGATCATTTTACTGACTCGGTTCTTTGAATCTCATTCAGTAAAATGAACAAATCTTTTTGAGTCATTAGTAAATTTTTAAGATGTTGCTCAACATTTTTTAGCCAATTCCTTGGCCTAAATACGCCTACTGCAAACATTTATCATATTATCATGTATATCAGGGGTGTCAAACATACGGCCCGCGGGCCCGCCAGGGCGTCCAGCTCGGCCCGTCGAATGTCTTTGCCAAGTTTGAAAATTACACAAAGACATGAATCGCAATTCTATAAAAGTAACTGCTATTCCAAATCCAAATGTCTATTTATAATATGCAGGTTGATGAGTATAAACATTTAGTAATTTTTTTGTCTGTGTCTCCTCCGGAAGCAGAAGCGCACATTGCCACAGGCAGCAGCGCTAGCTGCTCGCTTTGTGACAAGGGAATCAGCAAAGGAGAGCCCAGACAGAAAACAGTGGGCTGATGTCTGAGTTTTTGGTCTTTATGTTTCTAGTTTATTGTAAAAATACCTTAAAATAGGGTTTATCATCAAAAACCTTCACCAATGATCTAAACATCAAGAAATATTGTCGTTATGTATGCATTATAATTCTATGATTTTACTGGTCTGGCCCACTTGAGATCAAAGTGGGCACTATGTAGCCCCTTACCTAAAATGAGTTTGACACCCCTGATATATATGTTAGTGCATGTAAACAAGCAGATAGCCTAGCCTGGCTCTGCCCTCCTACGTGGTTCCGCTCAATTTTCATTTTGCTTCTGTACTGCGTCTGGGCTTGAGGTATAGGCATAGGCTGTGTCTACTACCGCGTGTGGTAATTTAGCTTGCACCTAACATATTTGAGTGTGCTAACATTAGCAATTGTGGTCCCTGTCTTTGCAGCTCCCATACCACACTTTAATGCACCCAGTCAGAATGCTCTCTATAGTGCATCTGTAAAGGTTAGTGAGGATGACTGAGTCCATACCAAACTTCTTTAGTCTCCTCGGGAAGAAGAGGTGTTTACGGGCCGCTTTTACCACCTTGTCTGTGTAAACAGACCAGGTGAGGTCGTTGCTGATGTTCACCCCGAGGAACTTGAAGCAGCTGACCTTATCCACTTCAGATCCGTTGATGAGTAGGGGTGCATGCTCCTCCTCCTGCCGCCTCCTATAGTCCACAATCATCTCCTTGGTCTTGCTGATGTTAAGAGAGAGGTTATTGTCCTGGCACCAAGATGTCAGGGTGTCAACCTCCTCTCTGTAGGCTGACTCGTCACTGTCAGAGATGAGGCCCACGATTGTTGTGTCGTCAGCAAACTTAACAAGGAGGTTGGAGCTGTGCGTTGCCACACAGTCGTGAGTGAACAAGGAGAACAGGAGAGAGCTGAGCACACAGTCCTGGGGGGTGCCTGTGTTGGTGATCAGTACGGATGAGGTGCGGTCACCAATTTTCACCACCTGTGGCCTCCCGTCAGAAAGTGGAAGATCCACTTGCAGAGGGAGGTGTTTGTCCCAGGTCCACAAACTTGGAGACCAGTCTGGAGGGGATGATGGTGTTGAATGCTGAGCTGTAGTCAATGAACAGCATCCTCACATACGTATTCCCTTTGTCCAGGTGGGAGATAGCGGTGTGCATAGTCAGAGCGATGGCATCGTCTGTAGACCTGTTGGACCGGTATGCAAACTGCATAAGGTCCAGGGTGGGGGGCAGCAAGGAGCAGATGAATGATTTGACTAGCCTCTCGAAGCATTTCATGATGACAGAGGTCAGTGCTATCGGGAGATAATTGTTCGAACATGTGACCTTGGTGTTCTTGGGCACAGGGATAATGGTGGTCCTCTTGAAGCAGGTGGGGAGTACAGACAGGTTGAGGGAGAGGTTGAAGCTGGTCAGGGCAGCCCCTGAGGGCTCTACCTGATATGCCGTCTGGGCCAGGTGCTTTGCGAGGATTGATCTTTTTGAAGCACTGGGGGCATAGAACACCCTACTCAACATTACCCTATTCGGAGACCTTAAGGAACTGCTGCTTTAAATGCTAATGAGTGGGAGAGGGGCGGCACCATTTGCGCTAATGTTTACAATGGATGTATCGCAATGGCTCGTATCCCCGTTGCTGTAAGATGCCTCGAATTTGCCATTTCTCACCCTGGTTTGCAGAGGTGCACACATAGTATGAGGGGAAAGGCGGATATCACACGCGCCATAACTCCAACAGCAGAACGGTTATCCAAATAACAAAGAAGTGTACAACACTCGCATTACAGCATGTGTATTCACACACACACTTGATGCTATCTACCTTAACATTAGCGACAGTAACTGTTGTGTTACAGCCACATTCTAAGGGTAGCAAGCTCGGTAACCAATAGGGGTGGAACGGTACACTTAAGTCACGGTTCGGTTCATACCGCGGTTCAGACATCACGGTTCGGTACGAGTTCGGTACAATGGGGGGAAAAGCAAAACAAGAATGCAGAAGCAGGGCTCCAGACTAACTACTGTACATGCAAGTCTTAGCTAAATGTCTTAAATGTTTGATGCGCTTGTCGATCAGTCCTCCTACACCACGACACGATAGGCTACTTGCTGAGCAACAGCGCAAACACAGGCAGGGATACAGTAGCAGCAACGCTAGTGCTAAATAAGTATTAAGACATGTTCGTAGTCTAGGTATAGCGAAAAATCGCCTAACTTTACTAGACTTTTAGCTGCGGTACTAATGCTGAGGGCTTGCTGATATTGCTTTCTTAATAGAACATGCATTTGTCATTTATTTAGCAGATGCTCTTATCCAGATCGTCGTATCTATGAGTCGTTGCTAACGTGTGCTGAGTTTGTGCACACCCAATACATTCCAAATTTGTAGGTCGCACGTGCACGAGTACCAGTAAAACATTCTCGCACTGTCTCAAAAAACTGTCTGGAGCACTGAGAACTTGAAGCCAATTTTTTTTTATTGTGTATGTCTCCTATCACTTACAGTCTCTCCCCTGAGCTAGCTGCAACAGTATGAAGTGTGTAAAGTAGTAAATAGTAAGTACCCCACATAATCTCCAGACTCCATATGTAACTTGTAAACGAAATAAGAGTTATACAACTGAAAATACAGCATCTCTTATTTATTAAGTACATAGAATACCTCCTCACAAAGTCCTTGTCCTATCCACTACTCTCTAGCCTGTATGAGAGTAGCGTTAAGTGACTGGGAAACCGAAGTCGGAGGGTCCTCTAGCTCCTGTGTTTTGCCACCACTCGCCATATTCGTCTTTAGTGCTGCTGCTAGCTATTAGTGATGTGTCGTTCGTGAACGATTCGTTCATTTTGAACGAATCCTTATAAGGACTCGGGAGTAACGAGTCCTCTCAACGAGTGATTCGTTCATTTCCCGACTCGGTCTTTCTACGAGTCTTTGGATCATTTTTCACGTGACCTGCATAGGCTCTGTAGCTAGAGGAAACGAACGATCCGTTCCTTTCCCGACTCGGTCTTTCTACGAGTCTTTGGATCATTTTTCACGTGACCTGTACAGGCTGTAGCAAGAGGAAACGAACGATTCGTTCCTTTCCCGACTCGGTCTTTCTACGAGTCTTTGGATCATTTTTCACGTGACCTGCATAGGCTCTGTAGCTAGAGGAAACGAATGATTAGTTCCTTCCCCGACTCGGTCTTTCTACGAGTCTTTGGATCCTTTTTTCACGTGACCCGCATTGTATTTTTTAGTAGAGGAAACAGTTTCCTTATTCCCTTTCGCGTGGCCGCTGTTTTAGTAAGACGTGAATGAATGATATTCGCTCAAGTCATCATACTGACTGGTTTTGTTATTTTCACTTTACATTTACACTTACAGTTTAGTGCAGTGTAATTGTTTGACGTGATAATTAAATGCTAGTGTGATAATACATGACCAAATCATACAAACTCATGATACATTATTTTAATGCAGGAATTTATTTTGAAATAGTATTTGCTGGTGCACATGTCATGCACTAACCTACAGTGGACGTATAGGGGCTATACGTCCTTTGCAGTGGACGTATAGCCCCCAACCCCCCCCCCCCCCCCCCCCCTGAAATGAACAAATGACTCGAAAAAAGATTCGTTCATTTTACTGAACGAGATTCAAAGAACCGAATCAGTAAAAAGAACCGAACTTCCCATCACTACTAGCTATCTCTGACTCACTCAGGCACAGCTCGGCTACACAGGTGGCGGCGACAATCAGAGCTAAGGCGGGGCTACAGATGAGGTGTTCCTAAAGAAGACGAGTATCTAACAGTAGTTCCGCATTACATTAATTAAATTGCACGAAAGTTTTATTTATTTTAATACCGTGTATTCTCTGTGTAATTTCATGTACCGAACCGTGACGCCCGTACCGTACGGTTCGGTACGAATACATGTACTGTTCCACCCCTAGTAACCAACCATATACAGTAAAGCAACAAAATGATATAGCATTAGTTGACTTACTTGTCCGAGGTTTGTAGCTGGACCATGGAGAGTTAGTACTGATCCAGAATTTTATTTCAGCAAGGCCAGCTTTGTATTAGCTCAAGTTGAGGAAACAGTCATGGCTGAAATGTTTGGCGCAGACATACAAAACTTTGGGAAGTTGTGTCAATGCATTTCCAGAGAAAATAAAATGAAGACACTGGGTCTTCATAGGCTCGGATGAAAGAACAGTAAAAATACTTTTGTTTTCCTTTGTACATCCAAACTGAGCAAATTTTAATGCTTCGTTCGTTTGCAAGCCGTGTTGTCTCTCGAGGATAAAGACACTTGCACGGTCGTAGCTCATTTTCTTCTCTGGTTGGGTAAAGCAGAGAGAGGGGAGGTAACCTTCCCTATTGTTACATAACAATAGGGGATTTTGAAAACCGAGGGTTTGAGCTTTAATTTTTTCAAAGGCGGAGAAGAATACCCAGGGCTTGGTTTACACCTATCGCAATTTCTAGCCACTGGGGGACCAAAGGCAGGCTAGGGGAACTCATATTAATGTTAAATACCTCCTAAAGTGAAGTTGTCATGTCATGTAACCTTTAAATGCCGCCCTTGAATAAACGCCTCCCTCGAATAAACGCTGCACCAAAATGTATCATTATGTAATAAACGCTACAGCGTTTAATCGAAGAAATACGGTACTTGACCCCAGGTTTGTGCTCCCTGGCCGCAAACATTTGTCTCACACCGCGCTGCCTAAACTTTAAGCAGTGTAGGGAAAAAGTTGAGGAAAAGCTCAAGAGAGATGTGACTTATTTTGCTACTACTACGGATCTGTGTTCAAGTCGCACGTCAGAGCCTTATATTAGCCTCACAATCCACTATATTGACGATGAGTGGAATGTTCCAAACAAATGCCTTCAAACATCATTCTTAGCTGGCATTAGCTAGAAGTTAATAATATAATAATAAGAATATAGAAAAATAAAATAAGAAAAATAATAAGAATAATGCAAATTGATGTGCACTTTAGTTTTTGTATTTTGTATATCTTGTTCATAACTTGAGCTTATAGCTCTAAAAATGAGATTTTGTGAGTTTACAATAAAAAAAGAAAATTGAAGCCTTTGGTTTGTACAGGCATTCTTGTCTGAAGGAAATTTGCACCTTTGAAACAAATTGTATTAATATCGTCTTAATTATCATTATCGAATGGAAATATAAATATCTATCGTGATACATTATTTACCCATATCGCCCAGTCCTAGTATATTTATAGCTTTATTGGACCATTTGTAAGTGAAGTGTGACAGGAAAGGCAGGAGAAAGATAGAGGGGAAGACATGCAGCGAAGTTGCTCCCTCGCCATGGCTATCGCTGCCACTGTTTTCGGCAATAACACTAATTTTCCGCGGTTAACATTAGCTACTCCACTCGAGGTGCTCAGTATATTTTAGTGAGCGTAGGCTACCATTTCTCTGCAACTTCCTGCTGCATCACAGAAATTAAATGGACTGCTGTTCCTAATTATTCTCTATCAACATTATCGATATTATTGAAAATGAATGAATGTTACGATATCTTTATTGAGGGAAGTCATTACTTCGATAAATTTATTTAAAAAATATCGCCCAGCCCTACCGCAAAAGAAATCCTGAAATCACAAACTGTCCTGTAAGTTGAACTCACCTTAATCGAATCATCTCCTGGCTGGTGGCACAGCTGCACAGCTCTTCTCTTCTGCAGCCAGTCTAAGTCCTCCAGGGAAACACCATGCAGAGTACACTCCACTGCGCACACCTCATCATGAGGCCTCGTCTCTGGGCCTGGCCCTGCACCTTCCCCCTCCCTGCAGCTCAGACGGAGGCACAACTGGTCACAGACCCGGTGGAGCATGAAAGCTTGATGCTCCCAGCCAGGCATAGACCCTAGATTCCGAAGGCTGAACTCCCCCATTAGTGAAGTCCAAGTCCGACCTAGCTCAGAGGCCGGGATGACAAAGAGAGACAAGGAGGCTGAGGAAGTGGTGTCTGATGATGAACATGGGAGCTCCTCTCCTGGTCCTGGTCCTGGTCCTGGTTTTGGTCCTGGCCCTAGTTTTGATCCTGGATCCAGGTACAGAGCAGAGCTGGAACAGCCAACCTGTACATCGTCCTGTCCCCCTGCTGTGAGAAGAGAACTGACCTGACTCTGCTCGTCCTCTTGGAAGGCCTCATTCCTACGATCCTCATGCATGTTCCAGTTCAACTTCTTCTTAGTGTCTTCGTGTATCCGCACCGGTGGAGCCCGCTTTCTTCGGTTGCTCATGTTGAAAGCTTATGTCGATTACCTCTGCTATGATATTATATGCAATGAAAGCTATTTGGACTGTAATCACGTTTGAACTTCAAGAGCTTCTCAAACCCTGATTAACTGACCAGATGCTATAACGTATGAATCAAATTGTCAACTTGTAAGCATTGTAGGATTAGCAAGATTAGCTGGTGGTAAATGTAGGTTTTCTATCGTCCCGGAACGCTGACAAATCACCACAATTGTGCCACAGTTCACCACAATGCAATAAATTGATATTAGACGCACTGCAATAATACCTGTGGGTAAGTACAGCAGGTGTAAAATCTGATCCCAGCAGAACATACATTGATGTTGTTGTCTCGTTAGTTGTTTATGAGATGAATACCTAAACTCATTCAGTTGTAGGCTATTATCCATGAACGTCGTTATATCTCCAGCGTCCTAGCCACTGTGGTCAATGTACACGCACGACCAGAGTTAACGTCAGAAAACAAGCATGCTGGATTTTGCTTTAAAATGTTGAAGTTTCACACAACGAGACCGCTCCACTGCGGAGCGCCATCTTTCAATACAGGAACTGAGGTCTTTGCTCGAACAAATAGTTAAAAGAAAAAAACACTAGATGGCAGCAAAGAACTCAATATCAGAGCCCGTTTACTATTGAACGCCGAATTGAATAAATAAATAAATAAATAAATAGATCTCCCAGCGTTTCCTTCGATCTTCCTGTTCTGTTTCTGTGTAGACAGGGTCTCTGTGGCGCAATTGGCTAGCGCGTTGGGCTGTTAACCGAAAGGATGGTGGTTCGAGCCCACCCAGGGACGAATGTGTTCTTATTTGCCGCTGTTGTGGGTCTTGCCTGTGTGACAATGAGCTATGCCGCCGTCGGAGCTAGAAAATATCTGAAAAAAATGCAGTCCTCCCCCGTGTTGGGCATAACGTTCTAAGGTGGCTTTCGAAAATGCTGTCGACCCCACCTTAAAACTAGCCTGACGTTGTCATACTCATAATTCTAGTCAGAATATGAGTCTGAGAACTCCGTTGGGCTTTGACTACAGGGCGTGTTTCAAACAAGCCTGGAAAACAAATGCCTCTTCGCTTAATTGGATAGATCTACAACCAATCAGAGCAACAGAGTATGTGACGTATGTTAAGCACCGCATAGTTGTTGTCAACAGAACTAAAATACAAGCAGACTTGAAGTATGCTTGAAGAATTAATACAAACGATTTTTGCCGTTGTTGTAAAATTAATTTAAGGGTAGGGGGAGTAGCCTACTTGTTCACACGGTCAACCTTTTTGAGCGAAACAATAAAGGGCAATGCATATACGAACAAGTTCTCCGTTTAGAATTACAACTCCACAAAAGAAAAGGAGAAACCACAATGGCCACTGGGTTTTCATTGTGTACCATCTTCTTCGCGATCATCGGGGCCAGCTAATAAATTAAACTTTTACCGAATCCCGTAGGAAGGACGGCAAAAACATATTTTCCATCGACAAATGCCTTGATTGCGTCTCTCTGTTCCTCTTTCAAAATTAATGCGCTGTCGATGTCTTCTAAAACAGACTCGATGGCAGAATCATAACATCCCAGATCTCCAGCAGTAGCCATGTTTGTTCAAAACGAATTCAACTTAAGCGCTCTTTTGTGACGTGTGTGATTACGTTACTGTTGATCATCTGTCCATCATCGTGTAAAGCCCGCCCTGGCAATTTCATTGGTTCGCCCAGATTCTGGTTTTCTGTAGTTGGTCCCCAATACGAAACCCTCCAGACCCATCTTCCCGACCAAATTTTTTTGGGGGCGGGGAGAAGTTGGGCTGGCAGCCAGGCTACCTTAAAGTGCCCACTCGAGGAGAAAACAGAAGGTTGAGCCCGTCTCTGCTGACAGAGCAAGGCGCCGTGGCTTAGCTGGTCAAAGCGCCTGTCTAGTAAACAGGAGATCCTGAGTTCAAATCTCAGCGGTGCCTTTTTAGGCTCAAGTTTGCATCCTTTGTCTCAAAGTCATGGGGTGCAACGGAGACAAAGGTTGCGTGCCACAAGTCACGCTCCGTGGTTTGAACACACAGCTCACACAGGGACTTGAAAGCCGGACCCTCCCCATTAAAAGCTTCCATTGTTACCTTAAAGTCAGGTACATAAGAGAGACAACTTAGGCCTGCTTCATCCCGCGCTGCCACACAGTTTGAGGACCCTTTCGCCCGAACAGGGACTTGAACCCTGGACCCTCAGATTAAAAGTCTGATGCTCTGCCGACTGAGCTATCCGGGCTCTGGAAAGGCAGGAAATACTGAGCCCTTCGGGGAACCTCTGCATGTACATCTCCTTCGCTAGACAGACCCCTAAGGATCGCATGGCGAATCCACACAGGTCAATCGTTGGGGGCTCAGTGGCGCAATGGATAGCGCATTGGACTTCTAGGCAGGTGGAGGAAAAGCCATTCAAAGGTTGTGGGTTCGAGTCCCACCAGAGTCGTTCACTCTTTTGCTCCCGTCGACCGATCGCGGGAAGAGTTATTTGCGCGGCCTCTCCTCCTCCTCTTCTTCACGGGACTCCTGGCACTCGTCTCCCGGCGTTTCCTTCCGTCTTCCGGTCCTTCCATTTTCCGGTCCTGTTTCCGTAAAGGCAGGGTCTCTGTGGTGAAATTGGCTAGCGCGTTCGGCTGTTAACCGAAAGGATGGTGGTTCGAGCCCACCCAGGGACTAATGTGTTGTTGTTTGCCTCTGTTGTGTGTCTTGCCTGTGTGACAATGAGCTGTACTGCCGTCGGAGCTGGAAAATGTCTGAAAAAAATGCAGTCCTCCGCTCTACCAACTGAGCTGTCAAAGGGCGAGCGGGGATCTTTTATTTGCGAGGAAGGCATGCCATCCCCCATTTTGGGCATAACGTTCTAAGGTGGCTTTCGAAGATGCTGTCGACCCCACCTTAAAACGCCCACTCGAAGAGAAAACAGAAGGCTGAGCCCGTCTCTGCTGACAGAGCAAGGCGCCGTGGCTTAGCTGGTCAAAGCGCCTGTCTAGTAAACAGGAGATCCTGAGTTCAAATCTCAGCGGTGCCTTTTTAGGCTCAAGTTTGCATCCTTTGTCTCAAAGTCATGGGGTGCAACGGAGACAAAGGTTGCGTGCCACAAGTCACGCTCCGTGGTTTGAACACACAGCTCACACAGGGACTTGAAAGCCGGACCATCCCCATTAAAAGCTTCCATTGTTACCTTAAAGTCAGGTACATAAGAGAGACAACTTAGGCCTGCTTCATCCCGCGCTGCCACACAGTTTGAGGACCCTTTCGCCCGAACAGGGACTTGAACCCTGGACCCTCAGATTAAAAGTCTGATGCTCTGCCGACTGAGCTATCCGGGCTCTGGAAAGGCAGGGAACACTGAGCCCTTCGGGGAACCTCTGCATGTACATCTCCTTCGCTACACAGACCCCTAAGGATCGCATGGCGAATCCACACAGGTCAATCGTTGGGGGCTCTGTGGCGCAATGGATAGCGCATTGGACTTCTAGGCGGGGGGAGGAAAAGCCATTCAAAGGTTGTGGGTTCGAGTCCCACCAGAGTCGTTCACTCTTTTGCTCCGATCGCGGGAAGGGTAATTTGCGCGGCCACCCCCCCTCCTCTTCTTCACGGGACTCCTGGCACTCGTCTCCCGGCGTTTCCTTCCGTCTTCCGGTCCTTCCATTTTCCGGTCCTGTTTCCGTAAAGGCAGGGTCTCTGTGGCGCAATTGGCTAGCGCGTTCGGCTGTTAACCGAAAGGATGGTGGTTCGAGCCCACCCAGGGACGAATGTGTTGTTGTTTGCCTCTGTTGTGTGTCTTGCCTGTGTGACAATGAGCTGTACTGCCGTCGGAGCTGTAAAATGTCTGAAAAAAATGCAGTCCTCCGCTCTAGCAACTGAGCTGTCAAAGGGCGAGCGGGGATCTTTTATTTGCGAGGAAGGCATGCCATCCCCCATTTTGGGCAGAACGTTCTAAGGTGGCTTTCGAAGATGCTGTCGACCCCACCTTAAAGCGCCCACTCGAAGAGAAAACAGAAGGCTGAGCCCGTCTCTGCTGACAGAGCAAGGCGCCGTGGCTTAGTTGGTCAAAGCGCCTGTCTAGTAAACAGGAGATCCTGAGTTCAAATCTCAGCGGTGCCTTTTTAGGCTCAAGTTTGCATCCTTTGTCTCAAAGTCATGGGGTGCAACGGAGACAAAGGTTGCGTGCCACAAGTCACGCTCCGTGGTTTGAACACACAGCTCACACAGGGACTTGAAAGCCGGACCCTCCCCATTAAAAGCTTCCATTGTTACCTTAAAGTCAGGTACATAAGAGAGACAACTTAGGCCTGCTTCATCCCGCGCTGCCACCCAGTTTGAGGACCCTTTCGCCCGAACAGGGACTTGAACCCTGGACCCTCAGATTAAAAGTCTGATGATCTGCCGACTGAGCTATCCGGGCTCTGGAAAGGAAGGAAATACTGAGCCCTTCGGGGAACCTCTGCATGTACATCTCCTTCGCTAGACAGACCCCTAAGGATCGCATGGCGAATCCACACAGGTCAATTGTTGGGGGCTCAGTGGCGCAATGGATAGCGCATTGGACTTCTAGGCAGGTGGAGGAAAAGCCATTCAAAGGTTGTGGGTTCGAGTCCCACCAGAGTCGTTCGCTCCCGTCGACCGATCGCGGGAAGAGTTATTTGCGCGGCATCTCCTCCTCCTCTTCTTCACGGGACTCCTGGCACTCGTCTCCCGGCGTTTCCTTCCGTCTTCCGGTCCTTCCATTTTCCGGTCCTGTTTCCGTAAAGGCAGGGTCTCTGTGGCGCAATTGGCTAGCGCGTTCGGCTGTTAACCGAAAGGATGGTGGTTCGAGCCCACCCAGGGACGAATGTGTAGTTGTTTTCCTCTGTTGTGTGTCTTGCCTGTGTGACAATGAGCTGTACCGCTGTCGGAGCTGGAAAATGTCTGAAAAAAATGCAGTCCTCCGCTCTACCAACTGAGCTGTCAAAGGGCGAGCGGGCCATCTTTTATTTGCGAGGAAGGCATGCCATCCCCCATTTTGGGCATAACGTTCTAAGGTGGCTTTCGAAGATGCTGTCGACCCCACCTTAAAGCGCCCACTCGAAGAGAAAATAGAAGGCTGAGCCCGTCTGTCAAAGCGCCTGTCTAGTAAACAGAAGATCCTGAGTTCAAATCTCAGCGGTGCCTTTTTAGGCTCAAGTTTGCATCCTTTGTCTCAAAGTCATGGGGTGCAACGGAGACAAAGGTTGAAAGCCGGACCATCCCCATTAAAAGCTTCCATTGTTACCTTAAAGTCAGGTACATAAGAGAGACAACTTAGGCCTGCTTCATCCCACGCTGCCACACAGTTTGAGGACCCTTTCGCCCAAACAGGGACTTGAACCCTGGACCCTCAGATTAAAAGTCTGATGCTCTGCCGACTGAGCTATCCGGGCTCTGAAAAGGCAAGGAACACTGAGCCCTTCGGGGAACCTCTGCATGTACATCTCCTTCGCTACACAGACCCCTAAGGATCGCATGGCGAATCCACACAGGTCAATCGTTGGGGGCTCTGTGGCGCAATGGATAGCGCATTGGACTTCTAGGCGGGGGGAGGAAAAGCCATTCAAAGGTTGTGGGTTCGAGTCCCACCAGAGTCGTTCACTCTTTTGCTCCGATCGCGGGAAGGGTAATTTGCGCGGCCACCCCCCCTCCTCTTCTTCACGGGACTCCTGGCACTCGTCTCCCGGCGTTTCCTTCCGTCTTCCGGTCCTTCCATTTTCCGGTCCTGTTTCCGTAAAGGCAGGGTCTCTGTGGCGCAATTGGCTAGCGAGTTCGGCTGTTAACCGAAAGGATGGTGGTTCGAGCCCACCCAGGGACGAATGTGTAGTTGTTTTCCTCTGTTGTGTGTCTTGCCTGTGTGACAATGAGCTGTACCGCCGTCGGAGCTGGAAAATGTCTGAAAAAAATGCAGTCCTCCGCTCTACCAACTGAGCTGTCAAAGGGCGAGCGAGCGAGCGGGTCATCTTTTATTTGCGAGGAAGGCATGCCATCCCCAATTTTGGGCATAACGTTCTAAGGTGGCTTTCGAAGATGCTGTCGACCCCACCTTAAAGCGCCCACTCGAAGAGAAAATAGAAGGCTGAGCCCGTCTCTGCTGACAGAGCAAGGCGCCGTGGCTTAGTTGGTCAAAGCGCCTGTCTAGTAAACAGGAGATCCTGAGTTCAAATCTCAGCGGTACCTTTTTAGGCTCAAGTTTGCATCCTTTGTCTCAAAGTCATGGGGTGCAACGGAGACAAAGGTTGAAAGCCGGACCATCCCCATTAAAAGCTTCCATTGTTACCTTAAAGTCAGGTACATAAGAGAGACAACTTAGGCCTGCTTCATCCCGCGCTGCCACCCAGTTTGAGGACCCTTTCGCCCGAACAGGGACTTGAACCCTGGACCCTCAGATTAAAAGTCTGATGCTCTGCCGACTGAGCTATCCGGGCTCTGGAAAGGCAGGGAACACTGAGCCCTTCGGG
Source organism: Hypomesus transpacificus (assembly GCF_021917145.1). Classification (NCBI taxonomy): domain Eukaryota; kingdom Metazoa; phylum Chordata; class Actinopteri; order Osmeriformes; family Osmeridae; genus Hypomesus; species Hypomesus transpacificus. The sequence goes on from NC_061062.1 coordinate 5,047,315, forward strand.
GAACCTCTGCATGTACATCTCCTTCGCTACACAGACCCCTAAGGATCGCATGGCAAATCCACACAGGTCAATCGTTGGGGGCTCTGTGGCGCAATGGATAGCGCATTGGACTTCTAGGCAGGTGGAGGAAAAGCCATTCAAAGGTTGTGGGTTCGAGTCCCACCAGAGTCGTTCACTCTTTTGCTCCGATCGCGGGAATGGTAATTTGCGCGGCCACCCCCCCTCCTCTTCTTCACGGGACTCCTGGCACTCGTCTCCCGGCGTTTCCTTCCGTCTTCCGGTCCTTCCATTTTCCGGTCCTGTTTCCGTAAAGGCAGGGTCTCTGTGGCGCAATTGGCTAGCGCGTTAGGCTGTTAACCGAAAGGATGGTGGTTCGAGCCCACCCAGGGACAAATGTGTAGTTGTTTTCCTCTGTTGTGTGTCTTGCCTGTGTGACAATGAGCTGTACCGCCGTCGGAGCTGGAAAATGTCTGAAAAAAATGCAGTCCTCCGCTCTACCAACTGAGCTGTCAAAGGGCGAGCAGGGGATCTTTTATTTGCGAGGAAGGCATGCCATCCCCCATTTTGGGCATAACGTTCTAAGGTGGCTTTCGAAGATGCTGTCGACCCCACCCTAAAGCGCCCACTCGAAGAGAAAATAGAAGGCTGAGCCCGTCTCTGCTGACAGAGCAAGGCGCCGTGGCTTAGTTGGTCAAAGCGCCTGTCTAGTAAACAGGAGATCCTGAGTTCAAATCTCAGCGGTGCCTTTTTAGGCTCAAGTTTGCATCCTTTGTCTCAAAGTCATGGGGTGCAACGGAGACAAAGGTTGAAAGCCGGACCATCCCCATTAAAAGCTTCCATTGTTACCTTAAAGTCAGGTACATAAGAGAGACAACTTAGGCCTGCTTCATCCCGCGCTGCCACACAGTTTGAGGGCCCTTTCGCCCGAACAGGGACTTGAACCCTGGACCCTCAGATTAAAAGTCTGATGCTCTGCCGACTGAGCTATCCGGGCTCTGGAAATGCAGGGAACACTGAGCCCTTCGGGGAACCTCTGCACGTACATCTCCTTCGCTACACAGACCCCTAAGGATCGCATGGCGAATCCACACAGGTCAATCGTCGGGGGCTCAGTGGCGCAATGGATAGCGCATTGGACTTCTAGGCAGGGGGAGGAAAAGCCCTTCAAAGGTTGTGGGTTCGAGTCCCACCAAAGTCGTTCACTCTTTTGCTCCCGTCGACCGATCGCGGGAAGAGTTATTTGCGCGGCCTCTCCTCCTCCTCTTCTTCACGGGACTCCTGGCACTCGTCTCCCGGCGTTTCCGTCCGTCTTCCGGTCCTCCCATTTTTCGGTCCTGTTTCCGTAAAGGCAGGGTCTCTGTGGCGCAATTGGCTAGCGCGTTCGGCTGTTAACCGAAAGGATGGTGGTTCGAGCCCACCCAGGGACGAATGTGTAGTTGTTTTCCTCTGTTGTGTGTCTTGCCTGTGTGACAATGAGCTGTACCGCCGTCGGAGCTGGAAAATGTCTGAAAAAAATGCAGTCCTCCGCTCTACCAACTGAGCTGTCAAAGGGCGAGCGGGGGATCTTTTATTTGCGAGGAAGGCATGCCATCCCCCATTTTGGGCAAAACGTTCTAAGGTGGCTTTCGAAGATGCTGTCGACCCCACCTTAAAACGCCCACTCGAAGAGAAAACAGAAGGCTGAGCCCGTCTCTGCTGACAGAGCAAGGCGCCGTGGCTTAGCTGGTCAAAGCGCCTGTCTAGTAAACAGGAGATCCTGAGTTCAAATCTCAGCGGTGCCTTTTTAGGCTCAAGTTTGCATCCTTTGTCTCAAAGTCATGGGGTGCAACGGAGACAAAGGTTGCGTGCCACAAGTCACGCTCCGTGGTTTGAACACACAGCTCACACAGGGACTTGAAAGCCGGACCCTCCCCATTAAAAGCTTCCATTGTTACCTTAAAGTCAGGTACATAAGAGAGACAACTTAGGCCTGCTTCATCCCGCGCTGCCACACAGTTTGAGGACCCTTTCGCCCGAACAGGGACTTGAACCCTGGACCCTCAGATTAAAAGTCTGATGCTCTGCCGACTGAGCTATCCGGGCTCTGGAAAGGCAGGGAACACTGAGCCCTTCGGGGAACCTCTGCATGTACATCTCCTTCGCTACACAGACCCCTAAGGATCGCATGGCGAATCCACACAGGTCAATCGTTGGGGGCTCTGTGGCGCAATGGATAGCGCATTGGACTTCTAGGCAGGGGGAGGAAAAGCCATTCAAAGGTTGTGGGTTCGAGTCCCACCAGAGTCGTTCACTCTTTTGCTCCCGTCGACCGATCGCGGGAAGAGTAATTTGCGCGGCCACTCCCCCTCCTCTTCTTCACGGGACTCCTGGCACTCGTCTCCCGGCGTTTCCTTCCGTCTTCCGGTCCTTCCATTTTCCGGTCCTGTTTCCGTAAAGGCAGGGTCTCTGTGGCGCAATTGGCTAGCGCGTTCGGCTGTTAACCGAAAGGATGGTGGTTCGAGCCCACCCAGGGACGAATGTGTAGTTGTTTTCCTCTGTTGTGTGTCTTGCCTGTGTGACAATGAGCTGTACCGCCGTCGGAGCTGGAAAATGTCTGAAAAAAATGCAGTCCTCCGCTCTACCAACTGAGCTGTCAAAGGGCGAGCAGGGGATCTTTTATTTGCGAGGAAGGCATGCCATCCCCCATTTTGGGCAAAACGTTCTAAGGTGGCTTTCGAAGATGCTGTCGACCCCACCTTAAAACGCCCACTCGAAGAGAAAACAGAAGGCTGAGCCCGTCTCTGCTGACAGAGCAAGGCGCCGTGGCTTAGTTGGTCAAAGTGCCTGTCTAGTAAACAGGAGATCCTGAGTTCAAATCTCAGCGGTGCCTTTTTAGGCTCAAGTTTGCATCCTTTGTCTCAAAGTCATGGGGTGCAACGGAGACAAAGGTTGCGTGCCACAAGTCACGCTCCGTGGTTTGAACACACAGCTCACACAGGGACTTGAAAGCCGGACCCTCCCCATTAAAAGCTTCCATTGTTACCTTAAAGTCAGGTACATAAGAGAGACAACTTAGGCCTGCTTCATCCCGCGCTGCCACACAGTTTGAGGACCCTTTCGCCCGAACAGGGACTTGAACCCTGGACCCTCAGATTAAAAGTCTGATGCTCTGCCGACTGAGCTATCCGGGCTCTGGAAAGGCAGGGAACACTGAGCCCTTCGGGGAACCTCTGCATGTACATCTCCTTCGCTACACAGACCCCTAAGGATCGCATGGCGAATCCACACAGGTCAATCGTCGGGGGCTCAGTGGCGCAATGGATAGCGCATTGGACTTCTAGGCAGGTGGAGGAAAAGCCATTCAAAGGTTGTGGGTTCGAGTCCCACCAAAGTCGTTCACTCTTTTGCTCCCGTCGACCGATCGCGGGAAGAGTTATTTGCGCGGCCTCTCCTCCTCCTCTTCTTCACGGGACTCCTGGCACTCGTCTCCCGGCGTTTCCGTCCGTCTTCCGGTCCTTCCATTTTTCGGTCCTGTTTCCGTAAAGGCAGGGTCTCTGTGGCGCAATTGGCTAGCGCGTTCGGCTGTTAACCGAAAGGATGGTGGTTCGAGCCCACCCAGGGACGAATGTGTAGTTGTTTTCCTCTGTTGTGTGTCTTGCCTGTGTGACAATGAGCTGTACCGCCGTCGGAGCTGGAAAATGTCTGAAAAAAATGCAGTCCTCCGCTCTACCAACTGAGCTGTCAAAGGGCGAGCGGGGGATCTTTTATTTGCGAGGAAGGCATGCCATCCCCCATTTTGGGCAAAACGTTCTAAGGTGGCTTTCGAAGATGCTGTCGACCCCACCTTAAAACGCCCACTCGAAGAGAAAACAGAAGGCTGAGCCCGTCTCTGCTGACAGAGCAAGGCGCCGTGGCTTAGCTGGTCAAAGCGCCTGTCTAGTAAACAGGAGATCCTGAGTTCAAATCTCAGCGGTGCCTTTTTAGGCTCAAGTTTGCATCCTTTGTCTCAAAGTCATGGGGTGCAACGGAGACAAAGGTTGCGTGCCACAAGTCACGCTCCGTGGTTTGAACACACAGCTCACACAGGGACTTGAAAGCCGGACCCTCCCCATTAAAAGCTTCCATTGTTACCTTAAAGTCAGGTACATAAGAGAGACAACTTAGGCCTGCTTCATCCCGCGCTGCCACACAGTTTGAGGACCCTTTCGCCCGAACAGGGACTTGAACCCTGGACCCTCAGATTAAAAGTCTGATGCTCTGCCGACTGAGCTATCCGGGCTCTGGAAATGCAGGGAACACTGAGCCCTTCGGGGAACCTCTGCATGTACATCTCCTTCGCTACACAGACCCCTAAGGATCGCATGGCGAATCCACACAGGTCAATCGTCGGGGGCTCAGTGGCGCAATGGATAGCGCATTGGACTTCTAGGCAGGTGGAGGAAAAGCCCTTCAAAGGTTGTGGGTTCGAGTCCCACCAAAGTCGTTCACTCTTTTGCTCCCGTCGACCGATCGCGGGAAGAGTTATTTGCGCGGCCTCTCCTCCTCCTCTTCTTCACGGGACTCCTGGCACTCGTCTCCCGGCGTTTCCGTCCGTCTTCCGGTCCTCCCATTTTTCGGTCCTGTTTCCGTAAAGGCAGGGTCTCTGTGGCGCAATTGGCTAGCGCGTTCGGCTGTTAACCGAAAGGATGGTGGTTCGAGCCCACCCAGGGACGAATGTGTAGTTGTTTTCCTCTGTTGTGTGTCTTGCCTGTGTGACAATGAGCTGTACCGCCGTCGGAGCTGGAAAATGTCTGAAAAAAATGCAGTCCTCCGCTCTACCAACTGAGCTGTCAAAGGGCGAGCGGGGGATCTTTTATTTGCGAGGAAGGCATGCCATCCCCCATTTTGGGCAAAACGTTCTAAGGTGGCTTTCGAAGATGCTGTCGACCCCACCTTAAAACGCCCACTCGAAGAGAAAACAGAAGGCTGAGCCCGTCTCTGCTGACAGAGCAAGGCGCCGTGGCTTAGTTGGTCAAAGCGCCTGTCTAGTAAACAGGAGATCCTGAGTTCAAATCTCAGCGGTGCCTTTTTAGGCTCAAGTTTGCATCCTTTGTCTCAAAGTCATGGGGTGCAACGGAGACAAAGGTTGCGTGCCACAAGTCACGCTCCGTGGTTTGAACACACAGCTCACACAGGGACTTGAAAGCCGGACCCTCCCCATTAAAAGCTTCCATTGTTACCTTAAAGTCAGGTACATAAGAGAGACAACTTAGGCCTGCTTCATCCCGCGCTGCCACACAGTTTGAGGGCCCTTTCGCCCGAACAGGGACTTGAACCCTGGACCCTCAGATTAAAAGTCTGATGCTCTGCCGACTGAGCTATCCGGGCTCTGGAAATGCAGGGAACACTGAGCCCTTCGGGGAACCTCTGCACGTACATCTCCTTCGCTACACAGACCCCTAAGGATCGCATGGCGAATCCACACAGGTCAATCGTCGGGGGCTCAGTGGCGCAATGGATAGCGCATTGGACTTCTAGGCAGGGGGAGGAAAAGCCCTTCAAAGGTTGTGGGTTCGAGTCCCACCAAAGTCGTTCACTCTTTTGCTCCCGTCGACCGATCGCGGGAAGAGTTATTTGCGCGGCCTCTCCTCCTCCTCTTCTTCACGGGACTCCTGGCACTCGTCTCCCGGCGTTTCCGTCCGTCTTCCGGTCCTCCCATTTTTCGGTCCTGTTTCCGTAAAGGCAGGGTCTCTGTGGCGCAATTGGCTAGCGCGTTCGGCTGTTAACCGAAAGGATGGTGGTTCGAGCCCACCCAGGGACGAATGTGTAGTTGTTTTCCTCTGTTGTGTGTCTTGCCTGTGTGACAATGAGCTGTACCGCCGTCGGAGCTGGAAAATGTCTGAAAAAAATGCAGTCCTCCGCTCTACCAACTGAGCTGTCAAAGGGCGAGCAGGGGATCTTTTATTTGCGAGGAAGGCATGCCATCCCCCATTTTGGGCATAACGTTCTAAGGTGGCTTTCGAAGATGCTGTCGACCCCACCTTAAAGCGCCCACTCGAAGAGAAAATAGAAGGCTGAGCCCGTCTCTGCTGACAGAGCAAGGCGCTGTGGCTTAGTTGGTCAAAGCGCCTGTCTAGTAAACAGGAGATCCTGAGTTCAAATCTCAGCGGTGCCTTTTTAGGCTCAAGTTTGCATCCTTTGTCTCAAAGTCATGGGGTGCACCTCTGCATGTACATCTCCTTCGCTACACAGACCCCTAAAGATCGCATGGCGAATCCACACAGGTCAATCGTCGGGGGCTCAGTGGCGCAATGGATAGCGCATTGGACTTCTAGGCAGGTGGAGGAAAAGCCCTTCAAAGGTTATGGGTTCGAGTCCCACCAAAGTCGTTCACTCTTTTGCTCCCGTCGACCAATCGCGGGAAGAGTTATTTGCGCGGCCTCTCCTCCTCCTCTTCTTCACGGGACTCCTGGCACTCGTCTCCCGGCGTTTCCGTCCGTCTTCCGGTCCTCCCATTTTTCGGTCCTGTTTCCGTAAAGGCAGGGTCTCTGTGGCGCAATTGGATAGCGCGTTCGGCTGTTAACCGAAAGGATGGTGGTTCGAGCCCACCCAGGGACGAATGTGTTGTTGTTTGCCTCTGTTGTGGGTCTTGCCTGTGCGACAATGAGCTGTACCGCCGTCGGAGCTGGAAAATGTCTGAAAAAAATGCAGTCCTCCGCTCTACCAACTGAGCTGTCAAAGGGCGAGCGAGCGGGCCATCTTTTATTTGCGAGGAAGGCATGCCATCCCCCATTTTGGGCATAACGTTCTAAGGTGGCTTTCGAAGATGCTGTCGACCCCACCTTAAAGCGCCCACTCGAAGAGAAAATAGAAGGCTGAGCCCGTCTCTGCTGACAGAGCAAGGCGCCGTGGCTTAGTTGGTCAAAGCGCCTGTCTAGTAAACAGGAGATCCTGAGTTCAAATCTCAGCGGTGCCTTTTTAGGCTCAAGTTTGCATCCTTTGTCTCAAAGTCATGGGGTGCAACGGAGACAAAGGTTGCGTGCCACAAGTCACGCTCCGTGGTTTGAACACACAGCTCACACAGGGACTTGAAAGCCGGACCCTCCCCATTAAAAGCTTCCATTGTTACCTTAAAGTCAGGTACATAAGAGAGACAACTTAGGCCTGCTTCATCCCGCGCTGCCACACAGTTTGAGGACCCTTTCGCCCGAACAGGGACTTGAACCCTGGACCCTCAGATTAAAAGTCTGATGCTCTGCCGACTGAGCTATCCGGGCTCTGGAAAGGCAGGGAACACTGAGCCCTTCGGGGAACCTCTGCATGTACATCTCCTTCGCTACACAGACCCCTAAGGATCGCATGGCGAATCCACACAGGTCAATCGTCGGGGGCTCAGTGGCGCAATGGATAGCGCATTGGACTTCTAGGCAGGTGGAGGAAAAGCCCTTCAAAGGTTGTGGGTTCGAGTCCCACCAAAGTCGTTCACTCTTTTGCTCCCGTCGACCGATCGCGGGAAGAGTTATTTGCGCGGCCTCTCCTCCTCCTCTTCTTCACGGGACTCCTGGCACTCGTCTCCCGGCGTTTCCGTCCGTCTTCCGGTCCTCCCATTTTTCGGTCCTGTTTCCGTAAAGGCAGGGTCTCTGTGGCGCAATTGGCTAGCGCGTTCGGCTGTTAACCGAAAGGATGGTGGTTCGAGCCCACCCAGGGACGAATGTGTAGTTGTTTTCCTCTGTTGTGTGTCTTGCCTGTGTGACAATGAGCTGTACCGCCGTCGGAGCTGGAAAATGTCTGAAAAAAATGCAGTCCTCCGCTCTACCAACTGAGCTGTCAAAGGGCGAGCGGGGGATCTTTTATTTGCGAGGAAGGCATGCCATCCCCCATTTTGGGCAAAACGTTCTAAGGTGGCTTTCGAAGATGCTGTCGACCCCACCTTAAAACGCCCACTCGAAGAGAAAACAGAAGGCTGAGCCCGTCTCTGCTGACAGAGCAAGGCGCCGTGGCTTAGCTGGTCAAAGCGCCTGTCTAGTAAACAGGAGATCCTGAGTTCAAATCTCAGCGGTGCCTTTTTAGGCTCAAGTTTGCATCCTTTGTCTCAAAGTCATGGGGTGCAACGGAGACAAAGGTTGCGTGCCACAAGTCACGCTCCGTGGTTTGAACACACAGCTCACACAGGGACTTGAAAGCCGGACCCTCCCCATTAAAAGCTTCCATTGTTACCTTAAAGTCAGGTACATAAGAGAGACAACTTAGGCCTGCTTCATCCCGCGCTGCCACACAGTTTGAGGACCCTTTCGCCCGAACAGGGACTTGAACCCTGGACCCTCAGATTAAAAGTCTGATGCTCTGCCGACTGAGCTATCCGGGCTCTGGAAATGCAGGGAACACTGAGCCCTTCGGGGAACCTCTGCATGTACATCTCCTTCGCTACACAGACCCCTAAGGATCGCATGGCGAATCCACACAGGTCAATCGTCGGGGGCTCAGTGGCGCAATGGATAGCGCATTGGACTTCTAGGCAGGTGGAGGAAAAGCCCTTCAAAGGTTGTGGGTTCGAGTCCCACCAAAGTCGTTCACTCTTTTGCTCCCGTCGACCGATCGCGGGAAGAGTTATTTGCGCGGCCTCTCCTCCTCCTCTTCTTCACGGGACTCCTGGCACTCGTCTCCCGGCGTTTCCGTCCGTCTTCCGGTCCTCCCATTTTTCGGTCCTGTTTCCGTAAAGGCAGGGTCTCTGTGGCGCAATTGGCTAGCGCGTTCGGCTGTTAACCGAAAGGATGGTGGTTCGAGCCCACCCAGGGACGAATGTGTAGTTGTTTTCCTCTGTTGTGTGTCTTGCCTGTGTGACAATGAGCTGTACCGCCGTCGGAGCTGGAAAATGTCTGAAAAAAATGCAGTCCTCCGCTCTACCAACTGAGCTGTCAAAGGGCGAGCGGGGGATCTTTTATTTGCGAGGAAGGCATGCCATCCCCCATTTTGGGCAAAACGTTCTAAGGTGGCTTTCGAAGATGCTGTCGACCCCACCTTAAAACGCCCACTCGAAGAGAAAACAGAAGGCTGAGCCCGTCTCTGCTGACAGAGCAAGGCGCCGTGGCTTAGTTGGTCAAAGCGCCTGTCTAGTAAACAGGAGATCCTGAGTTCAAATCTCAGCGGTGCCTTTTTAGGCTCAAGTTTGCATCCTTTGTCTCAAAGTCATGGGGTGCAACGGAGACAAAGGTTGCGTGCCACAAGTCACGCTCCGTGGTTTGAACACACAGCTCACACAGGGACTTGAAAGCCGGACCCTCCCCATTAAAAGCTTCCATTGTTACCTTAAAGTCAGGTACATAAGAGAGACAACTTAGGCCTGCTTCATCCCGCGCTGCCACACAGTTTGAGGACCCTTTCGCCCGAACAGGGACTTGAACCCTGGACCCTCAGATTAAAAGTCTGATGCTCTGCCGACTGAGCTATCCGGGCTCTGGAAAGGCAGGGAACACTGAGCCCTTCGGGGAACCTCTGCATGTACATCTCCTTCGCTACACAGACCCCTAAGGATCGCATGGCGAATCCACACAGGTCAATCGTCGGGGGCTCAGTGGCGCAATGGATAGCGCATTGGACTTCTAGGCAGGGGGAGGAAAAGCCCTTCAAAGGTTGTGGGTTCGAGTCCCACCAAAGTCGTTCACTCTTTTGCTCCCGTCGACCGATCGCGGGAAGAGTTATTTGCGCGGCCTCTCCTCCTCCTCTTCTTCACGGGACTCCTGGCACTCGTCTCCCGGCGTTTCCGTCCGTCTTCCGGTCCTCCCATTTTTCGGTCCTGTTTCCGTAAAGGCAGGGTCTCTGTGGCGCAATTGGCTAGCGCGTTCGGCTGTTAACCGAAAGGATGGTGGTTCGAGCCCACCCAGGGACGAATGTGTAGTTGTTTTCCTCTGTTGTGTGTCTTGCCTGTGTGACAATGAGCTGTACCGCCGTCGGAGCTGGAAAATGTCTGAAAAAAATGCAGTCCTCCGCTCTACCAACTGAGCTGTCAAAGGGCGAGCGGGGGATCTTTTATTTGCGAGGAAGGCATGCCATCCCCCATTTTGGGCAAAACGTTCTAAGGTGGCTTTCGAAGATGCTGTCGACCCCACCTTAAAACGCCCACTCGAAGAGAAAACAGAAGGCTGAGCCCGTCTCTGCTGACAGAGCAAGGCGCCGTGGCTTAGCTGGTCAAAGCGCCTGTCTAGTAAACAGGAGATCCTGAGTTCAAATCTCAGCGGTGCCTTTTTAGGCTCAAGTTTGCATCCTTTGTCTCAAAGTCATGGGGTGCAACGGAGACAAAGGTTGCGTGCCACAAGTCACGCTCCGTGGTTTGAACACACAGCTCACACAGGGACTTGAAAGCCGGACCCTCCCCATTAAAAGCTTCCATTGTTACCTTAAAGTCAGGTACATAAGAGAGACAACTTAGGCCTGCTTCATCCCGCGCTGCCACACAGTTTGAGGACCCTTTCGCCCGAACAGGGACTTGAACCCTGGACCCTCAGATTAAAAGTCTGATGCTCTGCCGACTGAGCTATCCGGGCTCTGGAAAGGCAGGGAACACTGAGCCCTTCGGGGAACCTCTGCATGTACATCTCCTTCGCTACACAGACCCCTAAGGATCGCATGGCGAATCCACACAGGTCAATCGTTGGGGGCTCTGTGGCGCAATGGATAGCGCATTGGACTTCTAGGCAGGGGGAGGAAAAGCCATTCAAAGGTTGTGGGTTCGAGTCCCACCAGAGTCGTTCACTCTTTTGCTCCCGTCGACCGATCGCGGGAAGAGTACTTTGCGCGGCCGCTCCCCCTCCTGTTCTTCACGGCACTCCTGGCACTCGTCTCCCGGCGTTTCCTTCCGTCTTCCGGTCCTTCCATTTTCCGGTCCTGTTTCCGTAAAGGCAGGGTCTCTGTGGCGCAATTGGCTAGCGCGTTCGGCTGTTAACCGAAAGGATGGTGGTTCGAGCCCACCCAGGGACGAATGTGTAGTTGTTTTCCTCTGTTGTGTGTCTTGCCTGTGTGACAATGAGCTGTACCGCCGTCGGAGCTGGAAAATGTCTGAAAAAAATGCAGTCCTCCGCTCTACCAACTGAGCTGTCAAAGGGCGAGCGGGGGATCTTTTATTTGCGAGGAAGGCATGCCATCCCCCATTTTGGGCAAAACGTTCTAAGGTGGCTTTCGAAGATGCTGTCGACCCCACCTTAAAACGCCCACTCGAAGAGAAAACAGAAGGCTGAGCCCGTCTCTGCTGACAGAGCAAGGCGCCGTGGCTTAGTTGGTCAAAGCGCCTGTCTAGTAAACAGGAGATCCTGAGTTCAAATCTCAGCGGTGCCTTTTTAGGCTCAAGTTTGCATCCTTTGTCTCAAAGTCATGGGGTGCAACGGAGACAAAGGTTGCGTGCCACAAGTCACGCTCCGTGGTTTGAACACACAGCTCACACAGGGACTTGAAAGCCGGACCCTCCCCATTAAAAGCTTCCATTGTTACCTTAAAGTCAGGTACATAAGAGAGACAACTTAGGCCTGCTTCATCCCGCGCTGCCACACAGTTTGAGGACCCTTTCGCCCGAACAGGGACTTGAACCCTGGACCCTCAGATTAAAAGTCTGATGCTCTGCCGACTGAGCTATCCGGGCTCTGGAAAGGCAGGGAACACTGAGCCCTTCGGGGAACCTCTGCATGTACATCTCCTTCGCTACACAGACCCCTAAGGATCGCATGGCGAATCCACACAGGTCAATCGTTGGGGGCTCTGTGGCGCAATGGATAGCGCATTGGACTTCTAGGCAGGGGGAGGAAAAGCCATTCAAAGGTTGTGGGTTCGAGTCCCACCAAAGTCGTTCACTCTTTTGCTCCCGTCGACCGATCGCGGGAAGAGTTATTTGCGCGGCCTCTCCTCCTCCTCTTCTTCACGGGACTCCTGGCACTCGTCTCCCGGCGTTTCCGTCCGTCTTCCGGTCCTCCCATTTTTCGGTCCTGTTTCCGTAAAGGCAGGGTCTCTGTGGCGCAATTGGCTAGCGCGTTCGGCTGTTAACCGAAAGGATGGTGGTTCGAGCCCACCCAGGGACGAATGTGTAGTTGTTTTCCTCTGTTGTGTGTCTTGCCTGTGTGACAATGAGCTGTACCGCCGTCGGAGCTGGAAAATGTCTGAAAAAAATGCAGTCCTCCGCTCTACCAACTGAGCTGTCAAAGGGCGAGCGGGGGATCTTTTATTTGCGAGGAAGGCATGCCATCCCCCATTTTGGGCAAAACGTTCTAAGGTGGCTTTCGAAGATGCTGTCGACCCCACCTTAAAACGCCCACTCGAAGAGAAAACAGAAGGCTGAGCCCGTCTCTGCTGACAGAGCAAGGCGCCGTGGCTTAGCTGGTCAAAGCGCCTGTCTAGTAAACAGGAGATCCTGAGTTCAAATCTCAGCGGTGCCTTTTTAGGCTCAAGTTTGCATCCTTTGTCTCAAAGTCATGGGGTGCAACGGAGACAAAGGTTGCGTGCCACAAGTCACGCTCCGTGGTTTGAACACACAGCTCACACAGGGACTTGAAAGCCGGACCCTCCCCATTAAAAGCTTCCATTGTTACCTTAAAGTCAGGTACATAAGAGAGACAACTTAGGCCTGCTTCATCCCGCGCTGCCACACAGTTTGAGGACCCTTTCGCCCGAACAGGGACTTGAACCCTGGACCCTCAGATTAAAAGTCTGATGCTCTGCCGACTGAGCTATCCGGGCTCTGGAAAGGCAGGGAACACTGAGCCCTTCGGGGAACCTCTGCATGTACATCTCCTTCGCTACACAGACCCCTAAGGATCGCATGGCGAATCCACACAGGTCAATCGTCGGGGCTCAGTGGCGCAATGGATAGCGCATTGGACTTCTAGGCAGGTGGAGGAAAAGCCCTTCAAAGGTTGTGGGTTCGAGTCCCACCAAAGTCGTTCACTCTTTTGCTCCCGTCGACCGATCGCGGGAAGAGTTATTTGCGCGGCCTCTCCTCCTCCTCTTCTTCACGGGACTCCTGGCACTCGTCTCCCGGCGTTTCCGTCCGTCTTCCGGTCCTCCCATTTTTCGGTCCTGTTTCCGTAAAGGCAGGGTCTCTGTGGCGCAATTGGCTAGCGCGTTCGGCTGTTAACCGAAAGGATGGTGGTTCGAGCCCACCCAGGGACGAATGTGTAGTTGTTTTCCTCTGTTGTGTGTCTTGCCTGTGTGACAATGAGCTGTACCGCCGTCGGAGCTGGAAAATGTCTGAAAAAAATGCAGTCCTCCGCTCTACCAACTGAGCTGTCAAAGGGCGAGCGGGGGATCTTTTATTTGCGAGGAAGGCATGCCATCCCCCATTTTGGGCAAAACGTTCTAAGGTGGCTTTCGAAGATGCTGTCGACCCCACCTTAAAACGCCCACTCGAAGAGAAAACAGAAGGCTGAGCCCGTCTCTGCTGACAGAGCAAGGCGCCGTGGCTTAGTTGGTCAAAGCGCCTGTCTAGTAAACAGGAGATCCTGAGTTCAAATCTCAGCGGTGCCTTTTTAGGCTCAAGTTTGCATCCTTTGTCTCAAAGTCATGGGGTGCAACGGAGACAAAGGTTGCGTGCCACAAGTCACGCTCCGTGGTTTGAACACACAGCTCACACAGGGACTTGAAAGCCGGACCCTCCCCATTAAAAGCTTCCATTGTTACCTTAAAGTCAGGTACATAAGAGAGACAACTTAGGCCTGCTTCATCCCGCGCTGCCACACAGTTTGAGGACCCTTTCGCCCGAACAGGGACTTGAACCCTGGACCCTCAGATTAAAAGTCTGATGCTCTGCCGACTGAGCTATCCGGGCTCTGGAAATGCAGGGAACACTGAGCCCTTCGGGGAACCTCTGCATGTACATCTCCTTCGCTACACAGACCCCTAAGGATCGCATGGCGAATCCACACAGGTCAATCGTCGGGGGCTCAGTGGCGCAATGGATAGCGCATTGGACTTCTAGGCAGGTGGAGGAAAAGCCCTTCAAAGGTTGTGGGTTCGAGTCCCACCAAAGTCGTTCACTCTTTTGCTCCCGTCGACCGATCGCGGGAAGAGTTATTTGCGCGGCCTCTCCTCCTCCTCTTCTTCACGGGACTCCTGGCACTCGTCTCCCGGCGTTTCCGTCCGTCTTCCGGTCCTCCCATTTTTCGGTCCTGTTTCCGTAAAGGCAGGGTCTCTGTGGCGCAATTGGCTAGCGCGTTCGGCTGTTAACCGAAAGGATGGTGGTTCGAGCCCACCCAGGGACGAATGTGTAGTTGTTTTCCTCTGTTGTGTGTCTTGCCTGTGTGACAATGAGCTGTACCGCCGTCGGAGCTGGAAAATGTCTGAAAAAAATGCAGTCCTCCGCTCTACCAACTGAGCTGTCAAAGGGCGAGCGGGGGATCTTTTATTTGCGAGGAAGGCATGCCATCCCCCATTTTGGGCAAAACGTTCTAAGGTGGCTTTCGAAGATGCTGTCGACCCCACCTTAAAACGCCCACTCGAAGAGAAAACAGAAGGCTGAGCCCGTCTCTGCTGACAGAGCAAGGCGCCGTGGCTTAGTTGGTCAAAGCGCCTGTCTAGTAAACAGGAGATCCTGAGTTCAAATCTCAGCGGTGCCTTTTTAGGCTCAAGTTTGCATCCTTTGTCTCAAAGTCATGGGGTGCAACGGAGACAAAGGTTGCGTGCCACAAGTCACGCTCCGTGGTTTGAACACACAGCTCACACAGGGACTTGAAAGCCGGACCCTCCCCATTAAAAGCTTCCATTGTTACCTTAAAGTCAGGTACATAAGAGAGACAACTTAGGCCTGCTTCATCCCGCGCTGCCACACAGTTTGAGGACCCTTTCGCCCGAACAGGGACTTGAACCCTGGACCCTCAGATTAAAAGTCTGATGCTCTGCCGACTGAGCTATCCGGGCTCTGGAAATGCAGGGAACACTGAGCCCTTCGGGGAACCTCTGCATGTACATCTCCTTCGCTACACAGACCCCTAAGGATCGCATGGCGAATCCACACAGGTCAATCGTCGGGGGCTCAGTGGCGCAATGGATAGCGCATTGGACTTCTAGGCAGGTGGAGGAAAAGCCCTTCAAAGGTTGTGGGTTCGAGTCCCACCAAAGTCGTTCACTCTTTTGCTCCCGTCGACCGATCGCGGGAAGAGTTATTTGCGCGGCCTCTCCTCCTCCTCTTCTTCACGGGACTCCTGGCACTCGTCTCCCGGCGTTTCCGTCCGTCTTCCGGTCCTCCCATTTTTCGGTCCTGTTTCCGTAAAGGCAGGGTCTCTGTGGCGCAATTGGCTAGCGCGTTCGGCTGTTAACCGAAAGGATGGTGGTTCGAGCCCACCCAGGGACGAATGTGTAGTTGTTTTCCTCTGTTGTGTGTCTTGCCTGTGTGACAATGAGCTGTACCGCCGTCGGAGCTGGAAAATGTCTGAAAAAAATGCAGTCCTCCGCTCTACCAACTGAGCTGTCAAAGGGCGAGCGGGGGATCTTTTATTTGCGAGGAAGGCATGCCATCCCCCATTTTGGGCAAAACGTTCTAAGGTGGCTTTCGAAGATGCTGTCGACCCCACCTTAAAACGCCCACTCGAAGAGAAAACAGAAGGCTGAGCCCGTCTCTGCTGACAGAGCAAGGCGCCGTGGCTTAGCTGGTCAAAGCGCCTGTCTAGTAAACAGGAGATCCTGAGTTCAAATCTCAGCGGTGCCTTTTTAGGCTCAAGTTTGCATCCTTTGTCTCAAAGTCATGGGGTGCAACGGAGACAAAGGTTGCGTGCCACAAGTCACGCTCCGTGGTTTGAACACACAGCTCACACAGGGACTTGAAAGCCGGACCCTCCCCATTAAAAGCTTCCATTGTTACCTTAAAGTCAGGTACATAAGAGAGACAACTTAGGCCTGCTTCATCCCGCGCTGCCACACAGTTTGAGGACCCTTTCGCCCGAACAGGGACTTGAACCCTGGACCCTCAGATTAAAAGTCTGATGCTCTGCCGACTGAGCTATCCGGGCTCTGGAAATGCAGGGAACACTGAGCCCTTCGGGGAACCTCTGCATGTACATCTCCTTCGCTACACAGACCCCTAAGGATCGCATGGCGAATCCACACAGGTCAATCGTCGGGGGCTCAGTGGCGCAATGGATAGCGCATTGGACTTCTAGGCAGGTGGAGGAAAAGCCCTTCAAAGGTTGTGGGTTCGAGTCCCACCAAAGTCGTTCACTCTTTTGCTCCCGTCGACCGATCGCGGGAAGAGTTATTTGCGCGGCCTCTCCTCCTCCTCTTCTTCACGGGACTCCTGGCACTCGTCTCCCGGCGTTTCCGTCCGTCTTCCGGTCCTCCCATTTTTCGGTCCTGTTTCCGTAAAGGCAGGGTCTCTGTGGCGCAATTGGCTAGCGCGTTCGGCTGTTAACCGAAAGGATGGTGGTTCGAGCCCACCCAGGGACGAATGTGTAGTTGTTTTCCTCTGTTGTGTGTCTTGCCTGTGTGACAATGAGCTGTACCGCCGTCGGAGCTGGAAAATGTCTGAAAAAAATGCAGTCCTCCGCTCTACCAACTGAGCTGTCAAAGGGCGAGCGGGGGATCTTTTATTTGCGAGGAAGGCATGCCATCCCCCATTTTGGGCAAAACGTTCTAAGGTGGCTTTCGAAGATGCTGTCGACCCCACCTTAAAACGCCCACTCGAAGAGAAAACAGAAGGCTGAGCCCGTCTCTGCTGACAGAGCAAGGCGCCGTGGCTTAGTTGGTCAAAGCGCCTGTCTAGTAAACAGGAGATCCTGAGTTCAAATCTCAGCGGTGCCTTTTTAGGCTCAAGTTTGCATCCTTTGTCTCAAAGTCATGGGGTGCACCTCTGCATGTACATCTCCTTCGCTACACAGACCCCTAAAGATCGCATGGCGAATCCACACAGGTCAATCGTCGGGGGCTCAGTGGCGCAATGGATAGCGCATTGGACTTCTAGGCAGGTGGAGGAAAAGCCCTTCAAAGGTTATGGGTTCGAGTCCCACCAAAGTCGTTCACTCTTTTGCTCCCGTCGACCAATCGCGGGAAGAGTTATTTGCGCGGCCTCTCCTCCTCCTCTTCTTCACGGGACTCCTGGCACTCGTCTCCCGGCGTTTCCGTCCGTCTTCCGGTCCTCCCATTTTTCGGTCCTGTTTCCGTAAAGGCAGGGTCTCTGTGGCGCAATTGGATAGCGCGTTCGGCTGTTAACCGAAAGGATGGTGGTTCGAGCCCACCCAGGGACGAATGTGTTGTTGTTTGCCTCTGTTGTGGGTCTTGCCTGTGCGACAATGAGCTGTACCGCCGTCGGAGCTGGAAAATGTCTGAAAAAAATGCAGTCCTCCGCTCTACCAACTGAGCTGTCAAAGGGCGAGCGGGGGATCTTTTATTTGCGAGGAAGGCATGCCATCCCCCATTTTGGGCAAAACGTTCTAAGGTGGCTTTCGAAGATGCTGTCGACCCCACCTTAAAACGCCCACTCGAAGAGAAAACAGAAGGCTGAGCCCGTCTCTGCTGACAGAGCAAGGCGCCGTGGCTTAGCTGGTCAAAGCGCCTGTCTAGTAAACAGGAGATCCTGAGTTCAAATCTCAGCGGTGCCTTTTTAGGCTCAAGTTTGCATCCTTTGTCTCAAAGTCATGGGGTGCAACGGAGACAAAGGTTGCGTGCCACAAGTCACGCTCCGTGGTTTGAACACACAGCTCACACAGGGACTTGAAAGCCGGACCCTCCCCATTAAAAGCTTCCATTGTTACCTTAAAGTCAGGTACATAAGAGAGACAACTTAGGCCTGCTTCATCCCGCGCTGCCACACAGTTTGAGGACCCTTTCGCCCGAACAGGGACTTGAACCCTGGACCCTCAGATTAAAAGTCTGATGCTCTGCCGACTGAGCTATCCGGGCTCTGGAAATGCAGGGAACACTGAGCCCTTCGGGGAACCTCTGCATGTACATCTCCTTCGCTACACAGACCCCTAAGGATCGCATGGCGAATCCACACAGGTCAATCGTCGGGGGCTCAGTGGCGCAATGGATAGCGCATTGGACTTCTAGGCAGGTGGAGGAAAAGCCCTTCAAAGGTTGTGGGTTCGAGTCCCACCAAAGTCGTTCACTCTTTTGCTCCCGTCGACCGATCGCGGGAAGAGTTATTTGCGCGGCCTCTCCTCCTCCTCTTCTTCACGGGACTCCTGGCACTCGTCTCCCGGCGTTTCCGTCCGTCTTCCGGTCCTCCCATTTTTCGGTCCTGTTTCCGTAAAGGCAGGGTCTCTGTGGCGCAATTGGCTAGCGCGTTCGGCTGTTAACCGAAAGGATGGTGGTTCGAGCCCACCCAGGGACGAATGTGTAGTTGTTTTCCTCTGTTGTGTGTCTTGCCTGTGTGACAATGAGCTGTACCGCCGTCGGAGCTGGAAAATGTCTGAAAAAAATGCAGTCCTCCGCTCTACCAACTGAGCTGTCAAAGGGCGAGCGGGGGATCTTTTATTTGCGAGGAAGGCATGCCATCCCCCATTTTGGGCAAAACGTTCTAAGGTGGCTTTCGAAGATGCTGTCGACCCCACCTTAAAACGCCCACTCGAAGAGAAAACAGAAGGCTGAGCCCGTCTCTGCTGACAGAGCAAGGCGCCGTGGCTTAGTTGGTCAAAGCGCCTGTCTAGTAAACAGGAGATCCTGAGTTCAAATCTCAGCGGTGCCTTTTTAGGCTCAAGTTTGCATCCTTTGTCTCAAAGTCATGGGGTGCACCTCTGCATGTACATCTCCTTCGCTACACAGACCCCTAAAGATCGCATGGCGAATCCACACAGGTCAATCGTCGGGGGCTCAGTGGCGCAATGGATAGCGCATTGGACTTCTAGGCAGGTGGAGGAAAAGCCCTTCAAAGGTTATGGGTTCGAGTCCCACCAAAGTCGTTCACTCTTTTGCTCCCGTCGACCAATCGCGGGAAGAGTTATTTGCGCGGCCTCTCCTCCTCCTCTTCTTCACGGGACTCCTGGCACTCGTCTCCCGGCGTTTCCGTCCGTCTTCCGGTCCTCCCATTTTTCGGTCCTGTTTCCGTAAAGGCAGGGTCTCTGTGGCGCAATTGGATAGCGCGTTCGGCTGTTAACCGAAAGGATGGTGGTTCGAGCCCACCCAGGGACGAATGTGTTGTTGTTTGCCTCTGTTGTGGGTCTTGCCTGTGCGACAATGAGCTGTACCGCCGTCGGAGCTGGAAAATGTCTGAAAAAAATGCAGTCCTCCGCTCTACCAACTGAGCTGTCAAAGGGCGAGCGGGGGATCTTTTATTTGCGAGGAAGGCATGCCATCCCCCATTTTGGGCAAAACGTTCTAAGGTGGCTTTCGAAGATGCTGTCGACCCCACCTTAAAACGCCCACTCGAAGAGAAAACAGAAGGCTGAGCCCGTCTCTGCTGACAGAGCAAGGCGCCGTGGCTTAGCTGGTCAAAGCGCCTGTCTAGTAAACAGGAGATCCTGAGTTCAAATCTCAGCGGTGCCTTTTTAGGCTCAAGTTTGCATCCTTTGTCTCAAAGTCATGGGGTGCAACGGAGACAAAGGTTGCGTGCCACAAGTCACGCTCCGTGGTTTGAACACACAGCTCACACAGGGACTTGAAAGCCGGACCCTCCCCATTAAAAGCTTCCATTGTTACCTTAAAGTCAGGTACATAAGAGAGACAACTTAGGCCTGCTTCATCCCGCGCTGCCACACAGTTTGAGGACCCTTTCGCCCGAACAGGGACTTGAACCCTGGACCCTCAGATTAAAAGTCTGATGCTCTGCCGACTGAGCTATCCGGGCTCTGGAAATGCAGGGAACACTGAGCCCTTCGGGGAACCTCTGCATGTACATCTCCTTCGCTACACAGACCCCTAAGGATCGCATGGCGAATCCACACAGGTCAATCGTCGGGGGCTCAGTGGCGCAATGGATAGCGCATTGGACTTCTAGGCAGGTGGAGGAAAAGCCCTTCAAAGGTTGTGGGTTCGAGTCCCACCAAAGTCGTTCACTCTTTTGCTCCCGTCGACCGATCGCGGGAAGAGTTATTTGCGCGGCCTCTCCTCCTCCTCTTCTTCACGGGACTCCTGGCACTCGTCTCCCGGCGTTTCCGTCCGTCTTCCGGTCCTCCCATTTTTCGGTCCTGTTTCCGTAAAGGCAGGGTCTCTGTGGCGCAATTGGCTAGCGCGTTCGGCTGTTAACCGAAAGGATGGTGGTTCGAGCCCACCCAGGGACGAATGTGTAGTTGTTTTCCTCTGTTGTGTGTCTTGCCTGTGTGACAATGAGCTGTACCGCCGTCGGAGCTGGAAAATGTCTGAAAAAAATGCAGTCCTCCGCTCTACCAACTGAGCTGTCAAAGGGCGAGCGGGGGATCTTTTATTTGCGAGGAAGGCATGCCATCCCCCATTTTGGGCAAAACGTTCTAAGGTGGCTTTCGAAGATGCTGTCGACCCCACCTTAAAACGCCCACTCGAAGAGAAAACAGAAGGCTGAGCCCGTCTCTGCTGACAGAGCAAGGCGCCGTGGCTTAGTTGGTCAAAGCGCCTGTCTAGTAAACAGGAGATCCTGAGTTCAAATCTCAGCGGTGCCTTTTTAGGCTCAAGTTTGCATCCTTTGTCTCAAAGTCATGGGGTGCACCTCTGCATGTACATCTCCTTCGCTACACAGACCCCTAAAGATCGCATGGCGAATCCACACAGGTCAATCGTCGGGGGCTCAGTGGCGCAATGGATAGCGCATTGGACTTCTAGGCAGGTGGAGGAAAAGCCCTTCAAAGGTTATGGGTTCGAGTCCCACCAAAGTCGTTCACTCTTTTGCTCCCGTCGACCAATCGCGGGAAGAGTTATTTGCGCGGCCTCTCCTCCTCCTCTTCTTCACGGGACTCCTGGCACTCGTCTCCCGGCGTTTCCGTCCGTCTTCCGGTCCTCCCATTTTTCGGTCCTGTTTCCGTAAAGGCAGGGTCTCTGTGGCGCAATTGGATAGCGCGTTCGGCTGTTAACCGAAAGGATGGTGGTTCGAGCCCACCCAGGGACGAATGTGTTGTTGTTTGCCTCTGTTGTGGGTCTTGCCTGTGCGACAATGAGCTGTACCGCCGTCGGAGCTGGAAAATGTCTGAAAAAAATGCAGTCCTCCGCTCTACCAACTGAGCTGTCAAAGGGCGAGCGGGGGATCTTTTATTTGCGAGGAAGGCATGCCATCCCCCATTTTGGGCAAAACGTTCTAAGGTGGCTTTCGAAGATGCTGTCGACCCCACCTTAAAACGCCCACTCGAAGAGAAAACAGAAGGCTGAGCCCGTCTCTGCTGACAGAGCAAGGCGCCGTGGCTTAGCTGGTCAAAGCGCCTGTCTAGTAAACAGGAGATCCTGAGTTCAAATCTCAGCGGTGCCTTTTTAGGCTCAAGTTTGCATCCTTTGTCTCAAAGTCATGGGGTGCAACGGAGACAAAGGTTGCGTGCCACAAGTCACGCTCCGTGGTTTGAACACACAGCTCACACAGGGACTTGAAAGCCGGACCCTCCCCATTAAAAGCTTCCATTGTTACCTTAAAGTCAGGTACATAAGAGAGACAACTTAGGCCTGCTTCATCCCGCGCTGCCACACAGTTTGAGGACCCTTTCGCCCGAACAGGGACTTGAACCCTGGACCCTCAGATTAAAAGTCTGATGCTCTGCCGACTGAGCTATCCGGGCTCTGGAAATGCAGGGAACACTGAGCCCTTCGGGGAACCTCTGCATGTACATCTCCTTCGCTACACAGACCCCTAAGGATCGCATGGCGAATCCACACAGGTCAATCGTCGGGGGCTCAGTGGCGCAATGGATAGCGCATTGGACTTCTAGGCAGGTGGAGGAAAAGCCCTTCAAAGGTTGTGGGTTCGAGTCCCACCAAAGTCGTTCACTCTTTTGCTCCCGTCGACCGATCGCGGGAAGAGTTATTTGCGCGGCCTCTCCTCCTCCTCTTCTTCACGGGACTCCTGGCACTCGTCTCCCGGCGTTTCCGTCCGTCTTCCGGTCCTCCCATTTTTCGGTCCTGTTTCCGTAAAGGCAGGGTCTCTGTGGCGCAATTGGCTAGCGCGTTCGGCTGTTAACCGAAAGGATGGTGGTTCGAGCCCACCCAGGGACGAATGTGTAGTTGTTTTCCTCTGTTGTGTGTCTTGCCTGTGTGACAATGAGCTGTACCGCCGTCGGAGCTGGAAAATGTCTGAAAAAAATGCAGTCCTCCGCTCTACCAACTGAGCTGTCAAAGGGCGAGCGGGGGATCTTTTATTTGCGAGGAAGGCATGCCATCCCCCATTTTGGGCAAAACGTTCTAAGGTGGCTTTCGAAGATGCTGTCGACCCCACCTTAAAACGCCCACTCGAAGAGAAAACAGAAGGCTGAGCCCGTCTCTGCTGACAGAGCAAGGCGCCGTGGCTTAGTTGGTCAAAGCGCCTGTCTAGTAAACAGGAGATCCTGAGTTCAAATCTCAGCGGTGCCTTTTTAGGCTCAAGTTTGCATCCTTTGTCTCAAAGTCATGGGGTGCACCTCTGCATGTACATCTCCTTCGCTACACAGACCCCTAAAGATCGCATGGCGAATCCACACAGGTCAATCGTCGGGGGCTCAGTGGCGCAATGGATAGCGCATTGGACTTCTAGGCAGGTGGAGGAAAAGCCCTTCAAAGGTTATGGGTTCGAGTCCCACCAAAGTCGTTCACTCTTTTGCTCCCGTCGACCGATCGCGGGAAGAGTTATTTGCGCGGCCTCTCCTCCTCCTCTTCTTCACGGGACTCCTGGCACTCGTCTCCCGGCGTTTCCGTCCGTCTTCCGGTCCTCCCATTTTTCGGTCCTGTTTCCGTAAAGGCAGGGTCTCTGTGGCGCAATTGGATAGCGCGTTCGGCTGTTAACCGAAAGGATGGTGGTTCGAGCCCACCCAGGGACGAATGTGTTGTTGTTTGCCTCTGTTGTGGGTCTTGCCTGTGCGACAATGAGCTGTACCGCCGTCGGAGCTGGAAAATGTCTGAAAAAAATGCAGTCCTCCGCTCTACCAACTGAGCTGTCAAAGGGCGAGCGAGCGGGCCATCTTTTATTTGCGAGGAAGGCATGCCATCCCCCATTTTGGGCATAACGTTCTAAGGTGGCTTTCGAAGATGCTGTCGACCCCACCTTAAAGCGCCCACTCGAAGAGAAAATAGAAGGCTGAGCCCGTCTCTGCTGACAGAGCAAGGCGCCGTGGCTTAGTTGGTCAAAGCGCCTGTCTAGTAAACAGGAGATCCTGAGTTCAAATCTCAGCGGTGCCTTTTTAGGCTCAAGTTTGCATCCTTTGTCTCAAAGTCATGGGGTGCAACGGAGACAAAGGTTGCGTGCCACAAGTCACGCTCCGTGGTTTGAACACACAGCTCACACAGGGACTTGAAAGCCGGACCCTCCCCATTAAAAGCTTCCATTGTTACCTTAAAGTCAGGTACATAAGAGAGACAACTTAGGCCTGCTTCATCCCGCGCTGCCACACAGTTTGAGGACCCTTTAGCCCGAACAGGGACTTGAACCCTGGACCCTCAGATTAAAAGTCTGATGCTCTGCCGACTGAGCTATCCGGGCTCTGGAAAGGCAGGGAACACTGAGCCCTTCGGGGAACCTCTGCATGTACATCTCCTTCGCTACACAGACCCCTAAGGATCGCATGGCGAATCCACACAGGTCAATCGTCGGGGGCTCAGTGGCGCAATGGATAGCGCATTGGACTTCTAGGCAGGTGGAGGAAAAGCCCTTCAAAGGTTGTGGGTTCGAGTCCCACCAAAGTCGTTCACTCTTTTGCTCCCGTCGACCGATCGCGGGAAGAGTTATTTGCGCGGCCTCTCCTCCTCCTCTTCTTCACGGGACTCCTGGCACTCGTCTCCCGGCGTTTCCGTCCGTCTTCCGGTCCTCCCATTTTTCGGTCCTGTTTCCGTAAAGGCAGGGTCTCTGTGGCGCAATTGGCTAGCGCGTTCGGCTGTTAACCGAAAGGATGGTGGTTCGAGCCCACCCAGGGACGAATGTGTAGTTGTTTTCCTCTGTTGTGTGTCTTGCCTGTGTGACAATGAGCTGTACCGCCGTCGGAGCTGGAAAATGTCTGAAAAAAATGCAGTCCTCCGCTCTACCAACTGAGCTGTCAAAGGGCGAGCGGGGGATCTTTTATTTGCGAGGAAGGCATGCCATCCCCCATTTTGGGCAAAACGTTCTAAGGTGGCTTTCGAAGATGCTGTCGACCCCACCTTAAAACGCCCACTCGAAGAGAAAACAGAAGGCTGAGCCCGTCTCTGCTGACAGAGCAAGGCGCCGTGGCTTAGCTGGTCAAAGCGCCTGTCTAGTAAACAGGAGATCCTGAGTTCAAATCTCAGCGGTGCCTTTTTAGGCTCAAGTTTGCATCCTTTGTCTCAAAGTCATGGGGTGCAACGGAGACAAAGGTTGCGTGCCACAAGTCACGCTCCGTGGTTTGAACACACAGCTCACACAGGGACTTGAAAGCCGGACCC